>NC_053434.1:30797592-30877329 GCF_007990345.1 Gossypium hirsutum
CCATTACTTCACATTTTAAAATTTTCTCACATAAGTCCTATTGACTTAATTCACATGCAATCGACTAAATCGAAGCTTGAAATTTCACACATTCATAGTTACATACTAGACAATAAATATCCAAACATTTTGGTGACTCGATTTAACGGTCCCGAAACCACTTCCCGACTAGGGTCAATTTTGGGCTGTCACAACTCTCCCCACTAAGAAATTTTCGTCCCCGAAAATCTACCGGTAAATAGGTTGGGTATCGTTCTTTCATCGAGCTCTCGGTTTCCCAAGTAGCTTCCTCGATCCCGTGTTTGAGCCATAACACCTTCACTAACGGAACCCTTTTGTTCCGCAACTCCTTTACTTCACGAGCTAGGATACCCATCGGTTCTTCTTCATAACTCATATCGGCTTGAATTTCAACCTCTGATGGGCTAATTATGTACGATGGATCAGATCGATAGCGTCGAAGCATCGAAACATGAAGACGTCGTGAATCTTTTCAGCTCAGGGGCAAAATCATCTAATGCAACCGGACCAACTCGTTCGGAGATTTCGTACGGCCCAATGAATCTCGGGTTCAACTTGCCCTTACGGCCAAACCTGAGTACCTTTTTCCAAGGCGAACTTTAAGGAACACTTTATCTCCCACCTGATATTCAATGTCCTTTCGTTCAAATCCGCATACGATTTTGACGATCTGTGGCTGCTTTCAGACTTCACGGATTACCTTTACTTTCTGTTCGGCATCCTTAATCAAATCAACTCCGAAAATTTACTTCACCGAGCTCGGTCCAAACAATGGTGTACGGCATTTACGACCGTACAAAGCCTCGTAAGGTGCCATCTTAATACTTGATTGAAAACTATTGTTGTAAGCGAATTCAATCAAAGGTAAATACCGTTCCCATGAACTACTGAACTCGAGGATGCAACATCTCAACATATCCTCAAGTATCTGAATTATCCGCTCGGATTGACCATCGGTTGGGGTGAAAAGCAGTGCTTAATGCAGCTTGGTACCCAAGCTTCTTGCAATTTCCTCCAAAATCACGAGGTGATCTCGGATCTCTATCCGACACGGTAGAAATAGGTACCCCGTGTAATCTCACAATCTGAGAAACATACAATTCGGCTAGTTTATCCAATGAAAAATCCGTACGCACGGGGATAAGGTGAGCCGACTTAGTCAGTCTATCAACAACAACCCAAATCGCATCCTTCTTACTTGTTGACCATGGCAGTCCGGACACAGAGTCCATTGTGACTCGATCCCATTTCCACTCGGGTATCATGATCGGCTGAAGTAATCCTGATGGCACTTGATGTTCCGCTTTCACTTGTTGACATATTAACATCTCGAAACAAAGTCGGAGATGTCTCGTTTCATACCATGCCACCTAAAACCAACGTTTCAAATCGTTGTACATTTTCGTACTCCCCGGGTGAATTGACATTCGGCTACAATGGGCTTCGTTCAGAATCATCGAAATGAGTTCCGATTCCTTGGAACACACAACGACTTCTGAACCTCAAACAATCATCATCATCAATTTGAAACTCTGATTCCTTGTTCGGAGCACACTCAGCCCGTTTTGCAACCAATTCATCATCACTTTCTGGGCTTCACGAATTTGATGAATCAATAATGGTTTGGCTTTTAATTCAGCTATTAACACATTGTCGGGTAGAACAGACAAGTGCACATTCATCGCTCGTAAAGCAAACAATGATTTCTGGCTTAAGGCGTCCGCAACCATATTAGCCTTTCCCGGGTGGTAATCAATGACAAGCTCGTAATCTTTCAACAACTCAAGCCAACGTCTTTGTCGCAGATTTAAGTCTCTTTGAGTCATCAAATTTTGAGACTTTTGTGATCCGAAAATACATGGCACTTCTCACCAAATAAGTAATGTCGCCATATTTTTAAAGCAAATACGATGGCAGCTAGTTCAAGATCATGGGTCGGATAATTTTTCTCATGTGGCTTTAATTGTCTCGACGCATAGGCCACCACTCGACCTTCTTGCATCAATACGCAACCCAACCCAAGTAGGGATGCGTCACTATAAATGACAACTCTTTGCCTGATTCGGGTTGCACTAAAATTGGAGCTTCAGTCAAATAAGTTTTTAGTTGATCAAAACTTTTCTGACATTTCTCCGTCCATTCGAACTTAACATCCTTTTGAAGTAGCTTCGTCATTGGTGTGGCTATCATCGAGAAACCTTTGACAAATCGTCGGTAATAACCGGCGAGTCCCAGGAATTTTCGAACTTCGGTAATATTTCTTGGAGGCTTCCAGTTAAGTATGGCTGAAATTTTGTTCGGGTCAACTCGAATACCCGATGCGGATACCACATGACCCAAGAAGCTAACCTCTCTTAACCAGAACTCACACTTACTGAACTTAGCATATAACTACTTATCCCGCAAAATTTGCAACACCAGTCTCAGGTGCTCAGCATGTTCGGTCTCATCTCTTGAATAGACCAAGATGTCATCAATGAACACAACTACGAACCGATCCAAATATGGTCTGAAGATCCGATTCATCAAATCCATAAATACCGCAGGGCATTAGTGAGCCCAAACGGCATCACTAAGAACTCGTAGTGACCATATCTCGTCCTGAAGGCAGTTTTGGGTATGTCCGATTCTCGAATTCGCAACTGATAATAGCCCGATCTCAAATCTATTTTTGAGAACTCTGTGGCTCCCTTCAGTTGGTCGAACAAATCATCGATGCGCGGCAACGGATATTTGTTCTTTATCATCACTTTATTCAGTTGACGATAGTCAATGCACAACCTCATGGTTCCGTCCTTCTTTTTCACGAACAATACTGGTGCACCCCAGGGTGAGAAACTTGGTCGAGCAAAACCTCTATCCGTCAATTCTTGCAACTGAGCTTTCAACTCTTTTAACTCGGTTGGTGCCATACGATACGGAGCTATCGAAATCGGCGTAGTCCCAGGTACAAGCTCAATACCAAACTCTACCTCCCGAACAGGTGGTAAACCCGGTAATCCTTCAGGAAAAACATCCGGGTATTCACAAACCACCGGCACAGATTCGGGTTTCTTGTCTAATTCTTTGTCATCCAGTACATACGCAAGGTATGCTTCGCACCCTTTTCTTACATATTTCTGGGCCAACATTGCTGATATTACAGCTGGCATCCCCTCCAAGTCCGTAGACTCAACTCGGATTACTTCGTTATTTGCGCACCTCAAATTTCTAGGGGACATTACTTACACACTTTGTCGACAAGCACGTAACGACCCAAGGGATTTGACACCCGAATTACGAACTCAGTAGACTCAATAGGTAAAGTCTTACTGGATGCTAAGGTTTCACATATGTAAGAATGAGTAGAACCGGGGTCAATCAAAGCAATTACATTAGTATCAAAGAGAGTAAAAGTACCAGTAATAACATCAGGCGAAGAAGCATCCTCGCGGGCACGTATAGCATAAGCTCTAGCAGGCGCACGAGCCTCGGATCTGGTCGTAGCATCTCTAGATCCTCTCTGACCACCACCAGCATTGCCCGTATTTCCAGATGGTCTACCTCGAGCAGTGGTAGCACCCGGTTTCCCACTCTGATTTTCATTCTGTTCAGACAACCTCGGGCAATCTTTAATGAAGTGGTCAACTGATCCGCACTTGTAACAGGAGCGGTCAGGGAATCTACAACTCCCCGAATGCCATTTACCGCAATATCGACATTTCGTTCTGTCTCGACGTTCATTCCCAACACTGGCGATCGAAGTGCCTCGTGTACCCACAGGGGGTCGATCATGATCTCGTCTAAAAAGGCCCGAAGTGCCTCTCGACCAGCCCACATCATCTCAAAATTTCTTCGATGCCTGTTGAAGAGACTTTCCCGAAGATCTTTTATGAAACTCTCCAGTTCCCTCATCAACTTTTTGTTTTTCTTTTCTAAGCTCTTCGGCTTTACAAGCTCGCTCGACAAGTGCTACGAACTCTCGTATTTCAAGAACGCCAACGAACATTTTTATATCTTCATTCAGCCCATCCTCGAAGCGTTTACACATGATAGCCTCGGACGAAACACATTCCCGAGCGTATTTGCTAAGTCTAACAAACTTTCGCTCGTAATCAGTAACCGACATGGAACCTTGCTTAAGCTCAAGAAATTCCTTCCGTTTTTTATCAACAAATCTCTGGCTGATATACTTTTTCCGAAACTCAGTTTGGAAAAACTCCCAAGTTACTTGCTCTCGGGGCACAACAGAAGTCAGAGTACTCCACCAATAGTAGGCAGAATCACGTAGCAAGGAGATAGTACACTTTAGGCATTCATCGGGTGTACAAGATAGCTCATCGAGTACCCGGATAGTGTTGTCCAACCAAAATTCAGCTTGCTCGGCATCGTCGCTATCCGTAGCCTTAATTTCAGTAGCCCCCATGTTTTCGGATTCTGTCAACTGGGGGCTTATTTGACCTTATTTGGTCAGTTACCGGAGGTATTGTAGGTGCGGGGGTGGTATTAGTCGGGAATGGAGGTTGTGGAACAGCCGTATTAGTTCGAATGTATTGGTTGAACCAATCATTCATCACGCTATAGAAAGCTTGTCTAGCTTCATCATTCGGGTTACTAGCATTAGGTTGAGAGTCCGCCGGCGCTGTCCCTTGTGCGGGAGCAGGCGCCACACTCTCAAGATCATCAGCTACCTCTCGGTCGGGATCGGGATCCATTACTATAAATTAACACATTTGCAAATGTCAGAAATCACCACACTATCCAATAATCACATAAAATGGCATGTATAGCTAGACCCAACGCATTACGGTAGTCCTAGAATCGACTAAACCCGGCTCTGATACCAATCAAATGTAACACCCCGAACCCGAGACCGACACCGGAGTCGAACATGAGGTGTTAACAGACTTTAAACCCCTTATAAAAAAATTCCCAGACACTGCCAATCTGCGTACTAGTCGCTTTAAAAATCATATCTTGAGTTTCACAACTCGAAAATCAGTTTCGTGATTTTTCCCTGAAACTAGACTCATATGCCCATCTACATATTTTTTTCTAGAATTTTTGGTTGGGCCAATTAGTACAGTTTATTAGTCAAAGTCTCCCATGTTACAGGGATCGACTACCCTGACCTTTGCGCATTACGACTTGGATATCTCCTTGTACAGGGCTCCAATACTGATTCCGTTTGTTTCTATAGAAACTAGACTCAGAGAGGAATCTATACATATATGGTATGACTCCTAATTATCTCTGGTTAATTTATAGTGAATTTCCAAAGTCGGAACAGGGAATCCAGAAACCGTTCTGGCCCTGTCTCACGAGAACCTGAATATCACTTAACATACTGTCCGTATGATTGTTTCGTTACTTTCCTATGAAAGTAGATTCATCAAGGTTTGTTTACATAATTTATTCACTATTTAATTACCTTCCTACTAGTTTTAGTGATTTTCCAAATCTACATCACTGCTGCTGTCAGCATCTGCCTTTAAGGTAGACTTTACCTATTTCATGGTTTCCATGATTCAACTAGCCCTTTTTGCATAAATAGCACAATTTATGATAGTGGTTAACCATTCCCATGGCTAATCCTTGTCAAGCATATCCACACCGAATGATTATAACATTATACTCAAACACATATAAGCCATTTTCGCATGGCTATCCAAAATTATACAAGTCCAAAGGGTCCACGACCCACAACAAACGGGTAGTCCTATACATGCCATTTCGAAGTTCAACCAAAATTGTACCAAAAGGGAGCTTTGATAGTGTGGGCGACTTTGACCTCAAGATCCCGAGTCCGATAGCTGGAGAACCCAAATCTATAAAACAGAGGAGCAATGAAACGGAGTAAGCAATTTATGCTTAGTAAGTTTTGAGCAATGAATTCCAGCACAACAAAAGTATAGCATTCATATAGCTAAACGGATAGTTTCATATGCACAAATTTACGATATCGTACTTGCTTCACATTATCAACCCTTATGTACATACACAAAAGATCAACTCAGCCAAAGGCCGGTAGCTCGTTTATCAACTGAGCGAATACTTATTTGTAAGGGCTCAACTAAATTCAAGCACATACGAAACATACCTCAATGTTGGGATGTTTCGAGAGTATTAACTGGAATTTTACAGCAAGTTCATTCATTCCCAAATCACGTACCTTCGGAATTTAACCGGATATAGCTCCTCGTTCAAATGCCTTCGGGACATAGCCCGGTTATAGTAATTCGCACAAATGCCTTCGGGACTTAACCCGGATTTAGTAACTCGCACAAATGCCTTTGGGCTTAGCCCGGAATTAGTATCTCGCACAAATGCCTTCGGGCTTAGCCCGGAATTAGTATCTCGCACAAATGCCTTCGGGCTTAGCCCGGAATTAGTATCTCGCACAAATGCCTTCGGATCTTAGTCCGGATATTGTCACTTAGCACAAGCCTTCGGGACTTAGCCCGGACATCATTCAAATAACCATGCACATTTAACAATAAATCATGGCCCATTCGTATTTCATTTTCGTTAGCAAAACTCAAACACAAGACATTTATCATTCTTGCAAATTCGGCTCAATAGCCACACAAAGAGCATGATTTTAATTTGCTTAAAACATGATCTAATCACATCATAATTTAAGCTCTCTTACTCAAGAACTTACCTCGGATGTCGTCGAACGATTCCGATGGCTATTCGACCACTTTTTCCTTCCCTTTATCGGATTTATTTCCCCTTTGCTCTTGAGCTTAATTAAACAAATAAATTGATTTAATCATTTGAGCATCGAAAAGAGGAACATAAGGCACTTAGCCCATATTTATACATTAGACTTTAAAGTCACATACATGTGAAATCATGCATCAACTCAACATATTAACCCACACTCCCCTTTAGCCGATTGTCCTTACCTAGATATAGGCATCAATATGTTTGCCTCTAACCGAATTCATGCAACGCCAATCCATCTCATGTGGCCGAATATGCATGTCTACTTTGAGGCCAAATTATATTCTTAGTACCACATATAAATGACATACATTTTACTAACTAATGCATTACATATTATAACTCAATATGTATCCATCATTTAGTCCATAACTAAACCACCACCATATATAAACATATACTTTGGGGTGATATATATATGTTTCATACCAATACATCATGTGCATATATATATACAAGAGCCGAATCACAAGGCTAATTATAGCCATCTCATATATTTTCATCCCATACCCGAATGCACAAGTACATTATAATAGCTTCCAACTTAATTCATCATAAATTTCCCCCTTTTTTTCTTCATGGCCGAATGCTCCTTCTACTTCCACAAAGCATGAATTTCATCATCCAACTTACAAGCTTACAATCTCATGAAGTTTAACCTCATGGTGCCTATCAAACTCTCACTCATTAGCTTCTATCATAAACCTCCAACAACACCAAATAAACATATACTTTGGGGGTCTATGGTAGAACCAAGAAAGGAACTCATAGATATCTAGATGTGAGCAACTACCATTATTCATCTAAGTTTAGCATGAAACACAATCATCACCCTTATTAATCTTTTATAGCCGAAAACCATACTCACCCCCAAAATCGAAATTTCAACATGGTTTACAAAAATCACTTGATAACTCACTCAATATCAACTAAAATTTCAAAAGCTAGTACAAACTTCCTTACCTTAATAGTGACCTAAGATGACCGATTGCTTCACTCCCTTCTTCTTCCTTTCAATTCGGCCAAGAAGAACCAAAAAACACAACTTGTTTTTCTTTCTTCCTTAGAACATTCGGCCAAGGGGAAATGAAGAAAGATGGACACTTTTTTTTTGTTTTTCCTTCTTACTTTCACGGCAATGGGGAGGGGAAGAAACAATTACACACATCCTTTCCTTTTTCCATTTCTTTATTCCCCATACTTCTTATTATATTTTATCCTACATACCTCACTAGGCCAACATGTTCCCAACTTGTTTCCACCCATAGCATGGCCGGCCACTACTTATTAGGGGGGGAATTTGACATGCAAGTCCCCCTTTTTTTCCACATGCACTAATAGGTCCTTACGCATTGACCTATCACATTTTAAAATTTTCTCACATAAGTCCTATTGACTTAATTCACATGCAATCGACTAAATCGAAGCTTGAAATTTTCACACATTCATAGTTACATATTCTAGACAATAAATATCACATTCAAACATTTTGGTGACTCGGTTTAACGGTCCCGAAACCACTTCCCGACTAGGGTCAATTTTGGGCTGTCACAAAATCATTTATTAAAAAGGAAAATAAGAAAATTTAAACATCTGATAGAATGAACGAAATTTGATTCCGTTCAGTCTTATCTCCCTAATAATGTTTCAGACGTTGAGCATTAACTTGAAAATTACATCCCTTACCTTAGAGTTCATCAACTCCGTATGGATAAACGCGATGAATCGTAAATGGACCGAACCAACGTGATTTTAGTTTACCTGGAAAGAACTTTAATCTGGAATTAAATAACAAGACTTGCTGACCTGCTTCAAACTCTCGAACTCGAATGTGCTTATCATGCCATTTCTTAAGTCTCTCCTTGAGTAATTTGGCATTTTCGTACAAGAATGTTCGGAATTCCTCTAGCTCATTGAGTTGGAGCATCCATTCCTCTTTAGCAAGATGAAGATCCAAGTTGAGTTGTCGAAGGGCCCAGTAAGCATTGTGTTCTAACACCAGAGGCAGATGACAAGCTTTCCCAAAGACCAACCTGTAGGGTGACATCCCTAAAGGTGTCTTGTATACTGTCCTGTAATCCCATAAAGCATCATCCAGTCTTTTGGACCAATCTCATCGATACAGGAAAATTTCCTTCTCAAGTATGCCTTTGATCTCCTTAATTGCCAGTTCAGCTTGCCCATTCGTCTGCGGATGGTAAGCTGTAGCGACCTTGTGTTTCACTCTATGTTTATCTAACAACCATTTCAACCACTTGTTCACAAAATGGGACTCTTCACTGCTGATAATAGCTCTTGGGGTTCCAAACCTTGTGAACATGTGTTTCTGCAAAAACTTTATTACAACCCTAGCATCGTTTGTTGGATAAGCTTCAGCCTCAACCCATTTAGACACGCAGTCTACAGCTACCAAGATGTACTTATGACCAAAAGATGGAGGGAAAGGACCAAGGAAGTCAATGCCCCAAACATCAAATAATTCTACCTCAATGATGTTTGTTCGAGGCATCTCATTTCTACTGGTGACATTTTCGACCCTTTGACATCTATCACAACTCTTTACGTAAGCGTATGCATCCTTGAATAGTATTGGCCAAAAGAATCCGGCTTGCAATACTTTGGTTGCAGTACGAGTACCTTCGAAGTGTTCCCCACTTAGAGCTGAGTGACAATGGTATAGAATCTTTTGTTCTTCATCTACTGCCACACATCTCCTGATCATTTGATCTGCACACTTCTTGAACAAGTATTGTTTTTCCCATAAATAGTACTTCACATCGTGAAGAAAATTTTTCCTTTGATGATACGTCTTATCAATCAGCATCAAACCACAAGCTAAATAGTTAGCAATATCAGCAAACCAAGGGGTATTATGGACATGATTTACCTTTAGTATGTGTTCATCCAGAAATGTTTCTTGAATTGGTATAAGAGGAGAGTTCTTTTCTTGTGGTTCCAATCTGGAAAAGTGATCTGCTACTTGATTTTCCACTCCCTTTCGATCTTGAACTTTTAGATCGAACTCTTGAAGTAGAAGTACCCATCAGATCAACCTCGGCTTAGCATCTTTCTTAGAGAGTAAGTACTTAATTGCTAAGTGGTCCATATAGACAATCACTTTGGTACCTACAAGATAAGATCGAAACTTGTCAAAAGCAAACACAATAGCAAGTAACTCTTTTTCTGTTACTGTATAATTTAGTTAAGCTCCTGTCAGAGTTCGACTTGCGTAGTAAATGGGATGAAAAACTTTGTTCCTTCGCTGGCCCATAACGGCTCCTATCGCGAAGTCACTTGCGTCACACATCAATTCGAATGGCAAATCCCATTCTGGTGTGGCGATTATAGGTGCCGTAACTAACCTACTCTTCAAATATTTGAAAGCCTTTAAGCATTCCTCATCAAACTTGAATGTCGAGTCATTCTCCAATAATTTGCATAAGGGTTTAGCAATTTTGGAAAAGTCCTTGATGAATCTTTGATAGAAACCGACATGGCCCAAAAAGCTCTTAACACTTTTTTACAGATGTTGGAGGTGGGAGTTTCTCAATAACATCTACCTTTGCTTTATCTACTTTGATTCCATGTCTCGATATCTGATGCCCTAGAACAATCCCTTCTCATACCATGAAATGACACTTTTCCCAGTTATGTACTAGGTTTGTTTCCTCGTATCGCCTTAGTACCTTGGCTAGACTGGCTAGGAAATCGTCATACGTATCTCCAAATACTGAAAAATCATCCAAAAAAACTTCCAAATACTTCTCAACCATGTTAGTAAAAATAGACATCATACATCTTTGAAATGTAGCAGGTGCATACATAAACCAAATGGCATGCATCTAAATGCAAATGTACCATACGAGTAGGTGAATGTTGTCTTGTGATGATCTTCTGGTGCTACTGTAATCTAATAATACCCCGAGTATCAATCGAGAAAATAGTAGTAGTCTCGCCCCGCGAGTCTATCCAACATCTGGTCCAAAAATGGCAAAAGAAAGTGATCTTTCCTAGTCGCCTTGTTCAGCTTCTGATAATCGATGCAAATTCTTCATCCCGTAACCGTTCTAGTCAGTATAAACTCATTATTCTCATTTTCAATGACCATGATACCTCCTTTCTTTGGCACACACTGGACCGGACTTACCCATGAACTATCTGAGATGGGGTAAATTATATCCGCATCTAACCACTTACTGATTTGGTTCTTTACTATGTCCTTCATGATGGGGCTCAGTCTTCGTTGTCCATCGATTGTCCCTTTCTCGCCATCTTCTAGTATGATCTTGTGCATGCATACAGATGGGATAATACTCCAGATATCGACTATGGTCCATCCAATAGCCCTCTTGAATTGTTTCAACACCAAGATGAGTTTCTCTTCTTGCTCAGTAGTTAATTCTGCTGAAACAATCACAGGCAGAGTAGAAGAGTTACCTAAATAAACATATTTTAGATGTGAAGGTAGTACCTTGAGTTCTAATTTAGGTGGCTCCTCGATTGACGCTTTTGGTTGGGCATAATCCCTTTCCTCTAACTCCAAAGATTCAAAGCGAGATTGCGTAATAAATCCCCTTTGACTAGCTTCTAACAAAGCTAAGTACTTATCCTCCTCTTCATCATTCGAAGGATCTGATGTCAAAATTTGTTCCAACGGATCCTCCACATAGTTGAGCTCCTTTTCTACTATTAAATCTTCTAAATCAGATACTGCAGAACAATCATCAATTGTGTCAGGAAATCACATAGACTTAAAAACGTTAAATGTTACCTGATCATCCTGAACACGCATAGTAAGCTTGCCCTTCTGCACATCAATAAGGGTCCTTCCGGTTGCTAAGAACGGTCTTCCTAAGAAAATTGACACTTCTTTTTCTGCTTCAAAGTCTAGGATAACAAAATCAGCAGGGAAGATAAATTTATCTACACGTACCAATACGTCCTCGATTTTTCCTTCTGGATGTGCTAATGATTGATCTGCTAATTGAAGTGTAACCGTAGTATGTCTAACTTCACCTATCCCCAACTTTCTAAATATTGACATAGGCATCAAGTTGATACTCGCAGCCAAGTCACATAGTGTCTTACCACAATATGTTGTCCAATGTTGCAAGGTATGGTAAAACATCCAGGATCTTTCAATTTTGGTGGTAGTTTGTCTTGAAGATATGCACTGCATTCCTTCGTCAGAGCTACCGTATCAAATTCTCTGAGTCTCCATTTTTTGGACAGGATATCCTTCATGAATTTGATGTAGTTCGGTATTTACTCAAGTGCTTCACTCAACGGGATGTTGATATGAAGTTGCTTGAGTTCGTCTAGGAACTTTTTGAATTGAATCTCCTGCTTCTGCTTTTGAAGTCTTTGAGGGTAGGGTGGTGGTGGTTTTTTTACTGGAATTGGTTGATTCGTCTTATGTGGCAATTCTGCATCTGACGGGTTTGTTAGTTTATCAAAACTAGCTAGTTCTGTAATTGCATTGTCAAGTTTTACAGATTTTGGTTCTAGTGAAACTGGAATTTCAACGCTCAATTGAACTTCCTCTGATTCTTGAGCATCAGCTTGCTCCTTTTAAGCTTCAATGGTGTTGGGTTCTACTGTCTTTCCACTCCTCAATGTTAATGCTTTGCAATGCTCCTTCCCCGGATTCCTCAGATTTTTCGTATCACTAGGTAAAGCACCTTATGGTCGGTTCCTGAGTTCAGTTGCAAGTTGGCCCATTTGGTTTTCTAGGTTTTTCAATGTAGCTGCTTGGCTTTGGATTAAGGTGTCATTCTTAGCCATGTATGCCTTCAACATATTTTCTAAGCCATTGAATGGTTCAGCTTGGGTTGGTTTCTAAACTTGTTGGGGAAAACTTGGTGGCTGGGCTGATCTAGGTTGGGCGTAAGTATTACTGGTTCCAGCTCCTTGGTTACTCTAGGAAAAATTCAAGTGGTTTCGCCATGATGGGTTATAAAAATTGGATTGCAGTCCTTGCCTTCCTCGGTTTGGTTATAGTTACCTATGTAATACATGGATTCTGGGTTTGATGGACATCCTTCGAACAAATGTCCTTCCCCACAATAAACACAGGCTATATTTTCAAATTGATTTGGTGGCTGTGCTGCAAAACTGTTAGACCCATTAGTAGTAAGATTTTTAAGCATTGAAGATATTGATGATACTTGATATGCGAGTGAAGTAACAGCGTCTACATCATGTATTCTAGCAACTCGTCTTCCTAACGTTGCTCGGTTGGTTGGCCATTGGTAATTTTTGCTAGAAATCCTCTCGATAATTTCATAAACCTCATTATAAGACTTAGAAAGGAGAACACCATTAGCAGAAGCATCCACTACCATCCTCGTGTGAGCATTGAGACCATTATAAAATGTCTCAAGTTAGATGTAATGATGGATTCCATGATGAGGGCACTTTCATAATAACTCTTTGTACCTTTCCCATTCCTCATACAAGGACTCATCATCCATTTGTTGGAAGGAAGTGATCTCGTTCCTTAACTTAGCATTTTTGCTAGGAAGGAAATACTTCATAAGGAATTTTTCTGCTAACTCTTGCCATGTGGAAATTGAGTTCGGTGGCAGTGAGTTCAACCAGGCTCGAGCTCTGTCCCTTAGCAAATATGGGAATAGCTTCAATTGTAATGCATCTTCAGGCACTCTGGCTAACTTGAAAGAATAGCTCACCTCCATAAATAATCTTAAGTGTAGGTGAGGATCTTCGGTAGGCATTCCACTGAATTGGCCCACTGTCTGAAGTATCTGGAACATGAATGGCTTCAGCTCGAACTGTTGTGCCTCAATTTTGAGTCTCTTAATACCCAGATTAAGATCATTAAATACTGGCACGGCATACTGTCATAAAGCTCTATCCTTATCATCAGCAATAAGAACAGGATTTTGAGCAGGGTTTGCTCTGTTTCCTTGGATTGGATTTTCGAAGTTTATCTCTTCGGTCCTCCTCAGATTTGCTTGACTTTTTCGCTGTCGAAAAGTTCTTTCTATCTCAGGGTCTACAGGGAGTAGGTTAATAATTCGATCAATACTCATAAACACCTTAAATAAACACAGAAAAATTAATTAAGTTAAAAATTAAACAGAAAAAATAAACCAAAATGTAAACTAAAAAATTCATAAATAATGACTTTTTAAAACAGTCCCTGGCAATGGCGCCAACAACTTGGAATGACAGAAATGTGCAAGTGTACACAATCGCAACAAGTAATAAAGTGACAAGTAAATGTCGAGTTATCATACCCACAGGGACTGTGAAAAGGATTATTTATGAATGCAATTTAAAACACTTTGGTGAAGAAAAATATTTTGTTTAAAGAGGGTGATTAAAAACTTAAGAAAATTAAAATAAATAAAAAATGAAGTAAAAGAAAGTTCTAATGCACGATTTCAGAATAAGATTTAATCAAGATGATATAATTGTGTTAGATTAATTACACTTCTCATCTTAGAATTATTATGTTTATGTTGTTATGAATAAAATCACGGCAACCCTATAATTTGCTAACTTATGAACATACTTACATACCAAAATCCATTCATCTCTTGACATATCCCTATGTCAATTCAACGTACTAAACAGATTCTAGTAAGCAAAAATGTTAGTGCACATACATACTCATTAAACTAAACTAATCTCTTGCATATCCCTATGTCAATTCAAATGATTAATTAAATCTAACAAGCATATAAAAGACTATGTGAGGTAACAAGGTATCCCTACCTTGAAACAGTTTAATCACAATAATCTTGCAAGTTATTCAAGGCAATATCGCCAGAGACATTGCTAATTTAACCTTCAGCTACCTTAGAAGAATAAACATGCACTGATCAAGTACTGTGTCAATTAATTACAATTTCAATCCATTTAAATAATTAACCCATTAGTTTCCTTACAGTCATAACGCAAGAATAACTTAGGCATGATTTTACTTAATCAAGCATTTTACCGAGGCCTATAACAACATAAACACAATTTTAACAATTTAAGAAGACGAAATGCAATCAACCCAACACGAATTAAATTCAAGCTAAGCTAATTAAATTAACCATTCCAACAACATGAATACTCATAGATATGTTCATCATAACAACAACAAAAATTAAAGAGATAGGGAACAAGAAACAAATCTGGTGGTTTTCCGATGCTTGACTTGGTTGCTCCGTTCTTCCTTCTTGTTGTCCTCGCCGATCAAGGCTTCGATGAACACTCAATTGATGCTCCAAAATGGTTGAAGAGCACTCCTTTTCCAAGGGAAGAAATCGGCACAAGAGCACAGGAATTGAAATGGAAAAATAAGAGAAAAAGAATGAGAGATGAGAGAAGTGTTGTGAAATGAATGAGGAATGAATGAGATGCTTTGAATGATCAACCAAAGGGGGATTTTATAGATGAGTGTGGCATCTGAAATTTGCTAAAAATAGCAGACAAAGAGCCACCTCTTGGCCGGCCACCTATGTGGCAAAGTTGATGCTTTCAACTTTGCTAAAAATGGCTTGAGGTAAATCCAAAAATCCACCAATTGTGGAGTGGTTTGAATGCAACTTTGACAAGACTTCAATGGCTTCTTTGCAAGCTTAATTAATCAGCTAATAAGCTGATTTGGGTCAGCATATGGCCAGTTTTCGGCTGCCCAATCTTTGGCCGGTTCACTTCAATCGATTCGGTTCAACTGGACCACTTTTTCCATAATTAATTAATATTAATTTATTTAGCCCAAATTAAATTGGATATAAATTAAAATTAATTATATTATGAATTAATACACATAATTGGACCATCTTAGGTTGGAAATTTATTCGCCTTGATACTTCAAATTGCTTCTCAGTTTTGTGCTTAAAGTAGTGTCTGCCGAGCCATTTTTCACCATTTGCGCAATTCTGTCGAAAATAACCAAAATTACTTAAAATTAATTATAAAATTAACTAAAATTAATCATGTTCATATTTTAAGTATAATTTAATTATTTTATAAAAATTAATTATTTTTCGACAAGAATTTAATTGAAACGGTATGATTTTAAGCTAAAAAGGGTATGTAAAATGTGTAAATTTTCGTGTTTCCAGTCGTCCCCAGCCGAGCGACTTTGAGACCCAGTCTCGGTGGCAGGAAAAATTGGTGTCTCACTAGTATCTAGATTCGGCATACTGCTTAGAGAGGAAGACTCAGCTTGAGCCCCCTACGGCCTCTACTACGACCTCGAATACCAGGTTCACGAGTTCCACGAGCGTTCATTGTGTGATTCAAGTTTTATCTACATTAAAAGTTTTATGCATTAGTTCCAGTATTTATTAGCAGATGTTATATGCATAAATTATCAGCAGTTCAAATTTGTTTCCAAAAGTTTCAGCCTCTAACTACTCAGTACAGTTTCAGAAAGTACTAACTATAGTGTTTTCAGAGTTTTCTATCAAAAAGTTAAGAATTACTTACAGGGTTAGCGCCAGAGACTCAGTGTACCACATACTTCCCAATTAATCCAAAAATATTTGAAAACCAATTCTTTCTGAAATATAATTTTGAAACCCAAAATTCATAGCCCGAGTTTTGTAACCTGGTTCTAATACCACTAAATGTAACACCCTAAACTCGACCTAGACGTTATTAATTCAGAGATGTCACAAATAATGGGTTTTGAAAACGGAGTTGTTATGTTAAATCGTCTCAGTCTATTATCACTAAATCTTTTATAACCATAATTGAAAACATTAATTAACTGTTTTCTTTGCCAAAACTTATTTACAGTGGAAGTTTAATAAAACCGATACCTTTCAGAAACCGATTTGTATTTTTAGAAAAGACTTTATTTGTTTAAAACCATCGTTATCATAAAACATTTTATCAAAGCATGCAAGTTATCAAACAATCCAAAACCAAAAACCAACTATTAAAACAGAGAGTTCCAGAAATTACAAACTCTCACATAATCTGAAATTTAATATAAAAACCATAAATTATTAAATTAAAATAGTTTATGATAGACTAGCCACTGCTGAGTCCCTGTCGAATTGATCCGCCTAAGTCTTTGGATTACCTGGACAGAATAGACAAACAGATGTGAGTTTTCATAAACTCAGTGTGAACCGATCATAATTATGCATGCAAACATACAAAACTATATGCCCAGTTAGATACAGATACAGATTACAGATTCAGATATGCAAAATCCTACCCCCATCCTTTACACACCATCTCCGACCATCCCATCACACCATGTGGAGTTCAAAACACCTACCCAGCCCTACACAGAATGGTGTGCCCTTATGACACATGTCTGAATATACGCAGCCAAGCGGTCAGAAAACAGGCGATTAACGCCAAACAGAATACTTACTCCATACACAAAAATCTGATCCCAAAAACAAATATAGAAATCAAATACAGAAAAATAGATTAACATGCTCAACATGCTTGTAAAAATATATCGAAATAATCAAACATGCATAGTATTTACACACTCAAAACATAGTATTATACTATCAGATTCATAGTTATAAGGTTTGGTTAGCCCTTACCGACCATACGGTAGGCCTACAGTCGATCGGAGTGACCCGTACAACCCTAAGGAAAATTTTAGAATTATAGGCCTATATGCCCGTGCAGCTTACTCGTGTGGGCCCACATGCCTAGATCAGCCTTTGTCTGTGTGGCCCACAAGGCCTAGCCCAAAGTCCACACACCTGTGTGGCCTATATGCCCAACTTGACCTACCTCATATGGTCCACACGACCACGCTCTAGCCACCATACGGTCATGTCTTGCGCACGGCCATGCCTTCGTCGACCACATGGCCGTGTCTCACACACGGCCAACCATACGGGTGACCACACGCCCATGTGGCATCGATAGTTAGGTTTTTCAGCTTTCGTCGAAGCTCGTTTTTCTGTATTTTGGGTATACATTTGGTTCGTTTTCGATGCAAAAACACTCCCAAGACCACCAACACCTAAGATCAGAATACCCAACACCTTTAGTGACTAAAATAGAGTTAATTAAACTAAATTGATTGATGCCTAAAACTTACCACCATAAAAATTGACCACACATGAAAAGCTAAGCCGTTGAAGCATCAACCCCTACCCCATTGTCTTCTCCTATGCCACAGAATCCGCAGATTACTACCATTAATCAGCCATCAAAAGATTACACCAAAATTCCAAATCCAAAAGTTAGCAAAAACCCAACTTTACTCACCAAGCCAATTAACGAACACATTGAAACTCAATATGTATTTAGAAGAACAGATGGGGCACAGATTGAAGAGGAAAAACACGAAAGGAAAGAATAGAAGAACCAGAAAATTACGTTAGAAACTGTGGGGAAAGAAGCCAAAATTTTGAAAAAGAAAAGTTAATAAAAAGTAAAAAAAATAAGATAGCATATCCCTTAGTTTCCTCCCACTAAATCACAACCTCCTCAGACTTTTAACCCTAATGAAACACCATTAGACAATTGAGTAAAAATATATCATCCATGCTCGCGCCAAGATTCGAACACAAGACCTCCAAAACACAAACTCATTTAGCACTCCAACCAGCAGGCTCATTCTGATATGGATTAACAAACAATTTATCTTAAGGCCACTCATCAGGGGCAAGGTGTAACACCCTATACTCGTAACCCACGTTGGGGCTTAACTTGATCTCATGCATATAACCCAAATCAAATTACCGAGACTCGGTCCAAATTAAAATTTTTTCAATTTCTACTTTAGTCTTCTTATTATGGGCGTACGAGCCTTAAATCGATCGTTGAAAACCATTCGGAACCATTTCGGGTCCATAAACCAACCTTAGGAAATTTTCCTTTAGAATAGGGCACACGCCCATGTGGAAGAGTAACATGCCCGTGTGACCATTTCAACATGGTTGTGCTAATGGCCCGTGTGGCTCACACGGCCTAAGCACCCTGGGACACGCCTGTGACCCACACCAGTGTAGAATTAAATTCTAATTCACACCTACAGGGGTTTTCACACGGCCAGACACATGCCCGTGTCAATGGCCTGAGTCCCTTACACGGCCACGACACGCCCGTGTCCTAGCCCGTGTGAAAAAAATATGGACATTCTGTTTCTGATGTCAGCATGTTCAAGATGTCACACAGCTAAGGCACACTCTTGTGTGCCGGGCCGTGTCTCTGCCCATGTTTATTACCATGCATACTGACTTAAAATTTTTACGTGCAAGGGACACACGACCGGAAAAAACACCCATGGGGCAGACCGTGTGTCACACACAGCCTAGACACATGCCTATGTGTCTACCTTTGTCGATAATATAAGACTATTTACCAAGCCTCATTGCCACCCTTACATATCTAGTTCCATGCAAATACCCACCAATACCAAAACAAGCACAATTCATACAACCAAATCAATCACAATAGACATTCATTCAATTATAAAAATACCTCTTTAATAAAACTCAAAATGAATATTAGCCATCAAACAAGGCTTAATACAAAATAAAGGGTATCCAACCTAAGCCAACATATTTGGCCAATTCTCAAAGACACAAATAATAAAGTCTAAGTCCTATACATTCCATATTCAAAAATATAAATCTAACTATACCGAATGCTTCGGTTGATAATGTTATCGATATCTCTAACTTCTGGAATCCTTGAGCTAATTAGGCGGCACTGAACGGAAATGGAAAGGAAAGGGAGTAAGCATAAGAGCTTAGTAAGTTGCATATAAGTAAATATACAACAACAATATACCAATAACCAGTATGCTCATAATACCAAGGTAGGCATAAGTATAACTTACTCATTACTATCCATACAAATCACAAGTTATATAGAGAGAGAGCTCATATCTCATACGTACCAATTAGGTACTTGTACCATTTACAACACGGTTATGCTTTCCTCATTAGCTTAAGAACATAAGGTTCACCGTTGAACCATTTGGAACACAACCTGTAGCGACGTAAAAATTTCTCTTTCGGTCGCTAATTGAGGCGATTATTTGAAAATTTAAAAATCGACTTTTGATTTTATTAAAAAAGGGAGTCGCCACCGATCTTTTTTCTAGGTGTGACCGGACACCTAATAGACATCCTTTTTTAGAAAATAAAACTTATTCTTGCACAAAAATGAAGGCTGAATTTAGGTCTACGTCAAAAGCCAGAGTAACGTTGGGTTCGGGAGTCGGTTACGCCCGAGGAAGGTATTAGCACCCTCGCAACGCCCAAAATTGGTATCTTATTAAACACGTGTTGTCTTGATTTTCAAAAATACGAATTCAATTTGACATTTAAGTGTGATTCGATTGAAGGAAATGAGAAGTTGTAAGTTTTTGGTTTTTTAGAAGAATATCCCGTTTTTAACACGAGCTGACTAACTTCACCCAACATAGCGATGAAATCAATGACTTAATGTTAAAATCGGTACATTGTCTTATTCTTAAAATTAAAATGTAAAAATTTTCTAAAATGATAGTAAAAAAAATCTAAGAATATTATTGTAAAAAATGCGAATAGTGATGTGAATAATATAAAATATTAAAATATCAAAATATTAGAATAATAATAATTAATATTGACAAATAAAAAAATAAAATAGAAATAAAAAGGTGTACATAATATATATATATTAGAAATAACAATGATGTTTAAAAATAATACTATTAATAATACTACATAAATATGTACATATATAAAAAATAAATACGTGATAATATTAAAAATATGTACATAATATAGTGTAAAAAATACATACATAATATAATTAAAATATATACATAAGATAACATGTAATATATATATAAATAATATAGTATTAAAGATATATACATAAAATAGTATAATATATATATACGTAATATAGAATTTAGAATATACCTAATATATTAAAAGAATATATATAATATAATATTAAGAAATATAATAATAACAAAAAAAGAGAGAGGGAGAGAGTGGGTGATTTTCGGACACAAGGCCGGCCACCGTCCGGTCACCAGACCGCCGCCGGCCGCCATCGGCGCCACCGTACACGGCAGTCGGACCTCAAAAAAAACTTTTTCGGTAAAAATGGATAAGCTTCCTCCTTTTATTTTTACTTTCGGATAAAAGAAACAAAATAAGATTGAAAGAAAAAATGATAAGCAAACAAAGAACTTAAAACGAGAATAGACGAAGAAACCTCTTTTGCTTTGATCTTTGATTAATCTCCAAAAAAACTACTCTCTCCAAAAACTAGTCTTTATAATAACTCTTCTCCTTGATTACTCTCAAAAAACCTCTCAAAAATCCTTTACAATAACTTTCTCCCCCAAAACTTCTTCCCCCCTAAATACAAAATATGAGAAGGCTTATATAGCCATTTAGAAAATATTTTTTTATTGTTTATGTCTCCATTTGTAGGTACAAGTGGTGGTGGAGTGTGGCAAGTGGAGTTGGTGGTGGCAAAGGCTAGGATTTAGTTGAGAAAAGTTTAGGTTGTGGGCTAGGGTTTTTTATTTTGATTTGGGCTTAGGGTTTGGGCCATTGGGGTTTTGATGTAAATTGGGCTTTGGGTAGTTAAGATTTTGGGTTTTGGGTTTAATTTTGATAGGTTAGGTAAGGCTAAATTGGGTTTTGATGTAAATGGGTTAAAATTGGCCTACAACAGCTGCCCCTCTTTGCTTATTATCGTATAACGGAAATAAAGCAAAGACACAAAGAAAGGCCAATTTTGCCCGGTCTTACTAAGTATGGACTTTTTTTGGTGCTCTTCTCATCCAGGTAGTCTCTTTCCAGTCCACCGCATCTTGTAGCTTTGGTTCAATCCACTGCAAATTCGGAGATATGCCTTGTAGCTTTAATATGTTCCAATGTAACTTCAAGGATATGAGATTTGTGGCTTCGATCCGCTTCACTGTAACTTCAGAAAGATAAGAACTACAACTTCAATATGCTATTCTATTGCTTCAATGAGATAAGGTTTTGGTCTTCTCTTCTGCCACTTTAGAAAGGCAAGATCTGATATCCTCGATCAGCTCCACTGCAACTTCAATTAGCTTCACTGTAACTTCAGGGATATAAAATCTGTGTCTTCGATTAATTCCAGTCTTTATTCTTTACTTGGCATGTGATCCTGAGCTTAACTCATTTCTCGCAATATGAATTGACTCTTTAAAACTAGACATTAAAAACAGAAATTAAAAATAGCTCAGCACGTGAGCTAAGGCTCAACTCACTTCTCGAAAAATGAGTTGATTTTTAAAACAAAATTTGTAAAATAGATTTTGAAAATACCTCGACATGTGATCCGAGGCTCCACTCAACTCTCACAATATGAGTTGATTTTTGAAAACAGATATCAAAATTACCTCAGCGTGTCCTGAGGCTCAACTCACCTCTCGTAATATGAGTTGATTATTTTGAAAGACAAAAATTGAAATTACCTCAGCGTATCCTGAGGCTCAACTCACCTCTCGCAATATGAGTTGATTTTTGAAAGGCAGAAATTGAAAATACCTCAACATGTCAGTCAAGGCTCAACTCACCTCTCGTAATATGAGCTGATTTTTTTTTGAACCGTAGAAATTAAAGAACAGAAATGAAAAATACCTCAGCGTATGACCCAAGGCTCAACTCACCTCTTGCAATATGAGTTTGTTTTTTTTTAAAACAGAAATAAACATCAAAATACCAGAACATGTTGTCTGGTGAAACTCAGGTGTCTTTCATTGATTCAGTATAGCTAACATCATATCCTCTTGCTCTGCTGGAATACCTGTATATGTCATGCCTGATGTTATCATGATATGAACATATTGGTCTTAAATGCCTTTATGCCTACATGATTATGCTATGCACCTTGGGCTTGTTTGTCATATGTCCTTTTCCGTCATGATTTTTGATGATCTGTGTTCATTGCTTTGACTCTTGACTTTCTCTTCAGGCTCTGTACCCGTCCTCAAGATTCACGAATAATCTGGTTTCTTAGATATTGCTCTTTTGCCTCTAGTTGAGCTTTGTCCTTGCGTTGAGGCTCAAATTCTTACCCGAGTAATGCTTAACATTTCTTTTGTTTAGAGTATGTCATCTTACTATTTATCATGTAAATGAACCACATAATGAGATGCATGAAAATGGTCAGGTAGGGACAAAAGAATACCTCACATTTATTCATTTCAAATGTAGCAAACAAAGAAAGTTAACCAATGATAGTAAAAAAGTGCCATAAAGAGAAAAGGGATTGCATTCAATGAATACAAATGTTCTAAATATTCAATGCATGAATTCCTCCACGTTCCTCAATCAAGAATCTTTTCGAGCATGGCTTCTTGCGTAGAAGATTTCGAGCTTTCAGAAATGCTTCAAATACTGTAGTCTCGCTATTTGACCCACCGTTCAAAACGCCTTTCTTTTTAAGCCAGTGCTTGCTTCATTAGAATGCCCTTTCGAGTTTTCATCCTAATTTTTGTGTTTAATCAAGACGCCCTTTTCGGGTTTTCACCTTGATCACCCCTTTTTTTTTAAAATGCCCTTTTCGGGTTTTCATCTTGGTTTCCTTTTTCAAGCATAATATTTCTTTACAGCATCTGAGTTCACTGGATTCGGTAACTCCTTCCCATCCATCTCGGTGAGAATCAAAGCTCCACCCGAGAATACCTTCTTTACGACATATGGACCTTCCCAATTTGGCGCCCATTTTCCTCGGAAGTCTTTTTGTATTGAGAGAATCTTTCTTAGCACGAGTTCTCCTTTGTGGAATTCTCTTGGCCGTACTTTCTTTTCATGGGCTGCGATCATTCTCTTTTGGTACATCTGTCCATGGCAGATTGCCTTCAGACATTTTTCTTCAATAAGGTTTAACTGGTCATATCGAGCTAGAACCCATTCTGCTTCTTCTAGTTTTGATTCCATTAAGACTCGTAGAGAGTGGATCTCAACTTCGATGGGTAGCACAGCTTCCATTCCATAGACCAGAGAGAAAGGAGTTGCTCCCGTAGATGTCTGCACAGATGTACGATATGCATACAAAACAAATGGTAGCTTCTCGTGCCAGTCTTTATATGTCTCGGTCATTTTTCCAATAATCTTTTTAATATTCTTATTGGCTGCTTCAACAGCTCCGTTCATCTTTGGGCGATAGGTTGAGGAGTTATGATGCTTTATTTGGAATTGCTCACACACTTCTTTCATCATCTTGTTGTTCAAATTCAATGCGTTATTTGAAATGATTCTTTTAGGCAAACCATATCGACAAATGATTTCCTTTTTCAAAAACCTGCAAACTGCCGTCTTCGTCACATTGGAAAACGATGCGACTTCTATCCATTTTGTGAAGTAATCAATAACCACAAAAATGAATTGGTGTCCATTAGAAGCTTTTGGGGAAATTGGCCCTATAACATCCATGCCCCACATAGAAAAAGGCCACGGAGAAGTCATGACGTGAAGAGGCAAAGGGGTTACATGAATTTTATCACCATAAATTTGACATTTGTGGCATTTTCGTGCGAAATTAATGCAATCGTTTTCCATCGTCAGCCAGTAATATACGAGTCTCATAATCTTCCTAGCCATAGTGAAACCATTGGCATGTGTCCTACAAATTCCCTCATGGACATCTTTAAGTATTTTTCTGGCTTCAACAGTATCTACGCATCTCAAGAGCACCTGATCTTTTCCTCTTTTGTACAGGATGTCCCCATGAAGAACGAATCCCACGGCCATTCTTCTGATTGTTCTTTTGTCGTTCTCATTTGCTTATTTAGGATACTTTTGATTCTTGATATATTCTAAGACATCATGGAACCATGGCCATCCATCTGGCTCCTTTTCAATGCTGAAACAATGTGCAGGAACTTTATATATGCTCATTTGAAGAGGCATTATTTCTGTTTCTCTGTTTGCTTTGAACATTGAAGCCAAAGTAGCCAGGGCATCAGCCAATTGGTTTTCTTCTTGTGAGAGGTAATTAAAAGTTATTTCTTCGAATTCTTTAATCAATTCTGCCACTAGATTACTGTATTTAACCAGTTTCGAGTCTCTCACTTCCCAATCTCCACGGATTTGGTAAATCACCAAGGCTGAGTCTCCGTATACCTCTAAAGTTATGGCATTTCGTTCAATAGCTGCACGAAGTCCCATGATACATGCCTCATATTCCACTATGTTATTAGTACAGAAGAAGTTCAGCCTGGCAGTGAGTGGGTAATGGTTCCCTTCTGGCGATACTAAGACTGCTCCAACCCCATGCCCCAATGCGTTCGATGCACCATCAAAGCTCACCTTCCATGACTTCTCTTTTGGTGACTTGCATTCTTTTTCTGTAATGCACATCAAGTCTTCATTTGGGAAATCAAATCTCAATGGCTCGTAATCCTCCGTTGTTCGAGTTGCTAAGAAGTCAGCTATTGCACTTCCTTTTATCGACTTTTGGCTCACATAGACGATGTCATACTCTAACAGTAAAATCTACCATCGTGCCATTCTTCCTGAGAGTGCAGGTGATTCCATCATGTACTTTATTGGGTCCAGCTTTGAAATTAACCATGCTGTATGATACAACATATATTGCCTAAGTCTCCGAGCTACCCAAACCAGAGCGCAACAGTATTTTTCAATAGACGAATACTTTACCTCGTATTCAGTGAACTTTTTACTAAGGTAGTAGATCGCCTTTTCTTTCTTTCCTAACTCGTCGTGTTGCCCCAGTACGCAACCTATTGAATTTTCGGAACACAGTCAAATACAATATCAATGGTCTTTCCGGAGTTGGCGGTACTAGCACTGGAGAACTAGACAAATATTGTTTTATCTTATCAAAGGCCACCTGGCATTCCTCATTCCATTCTCCCGGGTTATTTTTTTGAATGAGCCGAAAGATTGGGTCGCATTGGTTGGTAAGTTGAGCGATGAATCAGGCGATGTAGTTTAACCTCCCTAAAAACCCTCTGACTTCCTTTTGCATACGCGGAGGTGGTAACTCTTGAATGGCTTTTATTTTATCTGGATCAACCTCGATACCTCTTTCACTAACAATAAAGCCCAGCAATTTTCCCGAGGTAGCCCCAAACGTACATTTGGCCGGATTGAGCTTTAGCTGGAACTTTCTCAGTCTATCGAACAACTTCTTCAGGTTCACTACATGCTCTTCTTCCCCTCGAGATTTAACAATCATATCGTCGACGTAGACCTCTATTTCTTTATGCATCATGTCATGGAATAACGTCACCATAGCCCTCTGATATGTTGCCCCAGCATTCTTTAGCCCAAATGGCATCACCTTGTAGCAGAATGTTCCCCACATTGTTACGAAGGTAGTTTTCTCCATGTCTTCAAGGGCCATCTTGATCTGATTATACCCCGAGAATCCATCCATGAAAGAAAACAATGAATGTTTTGCTGTGTTATCCACCAACGTATCAATGTGTGGTAAGGGAAAATTATCTTTAGGACTTGCTCGATTCAGGTCACGATAATCCACGCACATTCGTACTTTACCATCTTTCTTTGGTACCGGGACTATGTTAGCCACCCATTCTGGATATTTGGAGGCTTGTAGGAAGCCAGCATCAAATTGCTTCTTGACTTCCTCTTTTATCTTCAACAACATCTCAGGCCTCATCCGTCTTAGCTTTTGTTGAATGGGCTTGCATTCTGGCTTTAATGGGAGCTTATGGACCACTACATCTTCATCCAATCCTGGCATGTCCTAATATGACCATGCAAATACATCTTTGTACTCGCGGAGCAAAGCAATCAAATTATACTTGGTGCCCCCTGAAATAGTAGTCCCAATCTTCACTTCTTGCTTCCTTTTTTCAATTCCCAGATTTATTGTTTCAACAGACTCTTGATGAGGCAAACTCTGTTTATCCTCTCGTTCCACCATTCTTAGCAAGTCAGGAGACGAGACATAGTCTTCAGCATTTTCTTCGGCTTCGAATTCTCCTAAACAAACAGCCTTCTCAAAATCGGTTTCAGGACTCGTAACGGGTTTGTTCATGCTATTGACATCTGAGCACCTGAAAGTTGAATAGAGAAGGAAACTATAGATGGGCATCCAAGTATTGGAACCAACAAACGAAATGTTATGGCATGGCATGAGGCAAATGTAAGGATTGGCTATGAAATGAGAAAATGATTATGAAATTAGTGATAATGTGAAAGGTCATGACAAAATGCATCTTCATTGATATTCATTTGAATGATAAAGAGCGAATGCATGCTCTTACAAAAGATTTCAATTATATCTAAGGACATAACAGAATGTTAACGTTTGAGCATTACTCTGAAGACTTATAAACTACAAGAAGATCCTCGGCAGTCCAATTGTTCAACCTGAAACCTAGGGGACAAGGGCGTATTCTTGAGACGTCTTTACTTGCGTTAGCTCCTTTGTCAATGACATTTATACTGACATTCTGAAGACCCCTTTCAATTAATAACAGCGTGCTTTGTATATTATCCTGTCTAGGGTATATCATTCCTGCAGATGTAAATGTTTTTGACAAAGGAGGGTACGTTATGAGCTCCTATTCTATTTCTCGGCCCAAAGTTCTCGCAATCCTTCTTTCCTGATCTTTCTTCCACTGCCTTCTTCTTTGACGCATGTCTGGCTAGAAACCTAAACCGTATCGGGCCTTGTGGTGCACTGGCTTTAGAGCCCTGACTATTCCTTGCAGGTACCTTCCCAAACCTTTCCTTGCTCGGGCTCCCTTTTCTACAGTCAACTTGACACCCATCTTGGTATTTCTCGACAGTTTTGGCTCGGGAATTCTGTTTCCCTCAGCGACGAATGTGGCATTGACAAATTCAAGAGATCAGAAGGAACATTCCATAGCATCTTTACTCACTTCAATATATGGTGCGTCAGCAGAAATAGATGCTACAATGTCTTCTTCTCCCTCGATAGTGACCAAACAACCATCCATGATAAATTTCACCTTTTGATGGAGGGATGATGGGACTACTCCAGCAGAATGGATCCAAGGTCTTCCCAAGAGACAATTGTATGATGGTGTAATGTCCATGACTTGAAACTCAACATCGTATATGTAGAGACCCACTTCTAGAGGGATTTTAATTTTTCCCATGACTTCTCGTCTTGTTCCATCGAATGCTCTTACTGTAGAATGGCAAGGCCTTAGGTAGGACAAATCCATCGAAATTCTGGAAAGTGTGGCCAAAGGCATTACGTTGAGTGCCGATCCATTGTCGATGAGCACATTCGGTATTATATAGCCCTTACAATGGGTTGTGATATGCAATGATTTCACTGAACCTCTACCATTGGGCGGTATTTCATCATCACTAAAAGAAATGGAATTATCCACGTTTAGGTTATTCACCCATCTGTCAAGCTTCTCAACGGATATATTGTTTGCCACATAAGCTTGATTCAACACCTTTAACAAGACGTTCCGGTGCAGTTCTGAATTTAACAGCAGAGATAATACCGAAATTTGTGCTGGCTACTTACTCAATTGTTCCACCACATTGTACTCACTATGTTTGATAAATTTTAAGAATTTCTGGGCTTCCTCCTCGTCCACAGGCTTTTTAGCTTTTTGTTCAGGCACAGTTTCATACTCATCTTCGGTCACGTGCATCGGTGTTTTTCCTTTCTGTTTCAAGTCACTATTCTTCTTCACCTCCTTCGAATAACATCTTCCACTACGAGTGAAATGACTTATTTCCCCGACGCTTCCAGTCATGGCTTTGGGTTTTTCATCTTCAGTTGTGATGATATTAACGTCATATTTCCATGGTACTGTTTTATTGTCCTTGTAGGGGAAAGGAGAAGGTACTTCAATTATCATTTTTGGATTCACCGATTCCTTCCTTGTATCGTAATAAATTACGAATGGTCGATCGGCGCTATACAAAAAACCTGACGATTGATTGTCAGAGGCACATACTTCTCTCTCATTGGCCTCTCCTTCATTAATGATCTCAATCTCCTTATTATCTATCCGGTCTTGGAGTAACCTTGTAAATCCCTCACATAATTGAATGTCGTGCCCTACAATTCCATGAAAATCACAAAAAACCTGACATTCTTTTCTGAGATTATCGTCGGGGCGACAGAGCAATCCATTCCTAACCAGTACCTCCCAGATTTTCTGCAGAGGCGTCCTTATTTCTGAAACAAATCTTCTGACTTGCCATTCATCTTCTTTCCCCACTGTGCTCACATTCCCTTCAGTATGGTCAGGGAACGGGTTCCCAGTTGCATTACTGGCACTATCGAATCGTAGGATACCCGCATCAATTAGTCCTTAAACTCTCCTCTTAAAGGCTAGGCAATTTTTCGTAGAATGTCCCTAGTTTCTGCATGGTATGCACAACTAGCGTTTGGGTCGTACCATTTCGGGTATGGGGGCCTCAAGGGTGCCATATAATGCGGGGATATCAATTGCTTCTCCAAAAGTTTTGGGTACAGTTCCCCATATGACACAGGAATAGGGGTAAATTGTGGTCTCTCGGAATTGGGTTTTGCTGGCCTCTGCTCGTTTTTGGGTTAACCTTGGGTGGGTATTGTATTTTGTGGGAATATGGTGGTTGGTCTCGGGTTACTTGTGGCGTAAACTGGGTAAGAAGAGTAAGGAGGCGGTGTTTGGTAGTAAGGGGTTTGAGGAGGATAATAGAAATTCAGAGGTGGGTAATTTCGAGGTCGGGGTTAGTTTGGATACGGATTAGGGGGTATAACGGCTTCCCATTCCCACCATGTGGGTTTCTGGTTCTTTCTTCTTCATAGGCACTACCCTTCTTGAACTTTCTTGACCTTCCATTCTACCGCTCTTGACGGCGTTCTCTATAAGCTCACCGGATATTACAATATCCGCGAAGTCCTTCGTGGCGCTTCCCACTAGTTTGTCATAAAACGACGTCTTTAAGGTGTTGATAAAAAGGACGGTTATCTCTGTTTTCGTTAGTGGGGGTTCCACTTGGGCTGAGACGTCCCTCCATCTCTACACATACTGTCTAAAAGGTTTTGACGGCTTTTTCTCCATCATTTGTAAAGTCATCCAATCAGGCACCATATCTGATACATACTTGTACTGCTCACAGAATGCTGACGCCAAATCTTTCCAAGATCGGATCTTTTCCTTACTGAGCTGGTTGTATCACCAAAGAGCCGATCCTACTAGACTATCTTGAAAACAATGTACAAGTAGCTTATCTCGTTCACATAACCAGTCATTTTTCGGAAAAACATGACAAGATGTGCTTTTGGACATCTTGTCTCATCGTACTTTTCGAAATCAGGCACCTTGAACTTCGGAGGCAGGATTAGGTCAGGTACCAAACTGAGTTTTTTAGCACCTAGTGCAGAGAAGACTTCAGTGCCTTCTATTGCCTTAAGTCTTTCCTCCAAGCTCCTATACCTCTCTTGAGCCTCGTGATCATCTATTTTCAACTTGGCTATTTCGACTGGATCATCTAAATTTGGAACTACAGGATTGGCAGGGGTTGCTCTGGGATTTGACATAAATGTTCCTTGCCCTAGATGAGCAAATGGCATAGGTCGTTGTTCCAAGCCTGTGGATTCCCCTTGAGTATACCCTCTTTGTGCTACGTGGGCATGTGGTGGAGTGAATCCTGGGGGATAGAGTGGATCCTGGTCATGATTAATTCTTGATTGAGGTTCCATACTGTCGGGGTTCTACATGGGTCCTTTTCCTTTGACCAAAACTGACATCATCTCCATCATTCTAGTCATTTGATCCTTTTGTTCAAGTGATTCCTCTCGAGATCTTACTATCAAATCCCTCGTTTCTTGCAGTGACTTAGCTAGTTGTTCTTGTAATTCCTTCTGGACTCTTTCCATCCTTTCGATTCTTTTATTGAACTCAGCCTCCATTGCTCTAGCTTGTCGACGTGTTTTATACGAATGGCGTGGTTCCAGATTTGAAGTGTTGCAACTGCGAATTATATGATTCTAACCTTAGCGAATGATTATGGGATATGTATATGCAATGAGTGAATGAATAAATGTTGAATGAATGTCAGTCATGAAAGAAATACGAGAAATTGGTGTTGATCTCGAGATAGTCCCTATTAGGCATTTCATTCATCAAAAGAGTTCATTACAAAACATCTCGCCATTTTTGATTCGGCCATTACACAAACTTCCTAGCTATATCGCTATATTTCTTTACTCGCTCTAAGAACTCCGATATGCTCGATTGTTGGCTCGGCGGGAATTGGCAACTGAGATCCTCTGCTTCATCTGATAGTTGTACCATGTGCACAGCCGCTTGACGGATTTTGTTGATCAAAAAGCCAAGTTGCATTTCTCTTTCTTGGAGGTCCGTTTTATAAGCATGAGTGTCTCTATCATACTGATCATTCTTTTCTTCCAAGGCTTTTAAGAGAGTATCCAATTGTTGCTGACGAGCTCGCAATGCATCTTCTAGATCTCGTACTCTTTCTTTTAAGCTTTGATGTTCAGATTGACTGGTTGTCCATTTGGTAGACATAGCTTCGTGTTCAGCGCTTTTCTTTCTTAATTCTATCATAACCCGCGCAACCTTTTCCTCCTCATTCTCTGCCCTCTTTTTCCAAAATTCCATCCCGCGTTTAGTATTGTTTAATTCTTCTCTCCACTCTGTTGACGACTTACCCAACCCACTATTCTTGATAGTGACTCTTAACTTTTTATTTTCCAGATGAAGGTTCCTTAAGTCATTTCTTACGACTTCAACTTCCTTTTGTACTTTCTCGGTTTTAGACCTTTCGATCTGGATGTCGATCTTCAACTGGTAATTTTCTTCTTGAAGAATACTAATGTCCCGAAATATTTGGACCTTTTCGCGCTCAAATTCCTGTCTTGCTATTTCTAGCTCAAATAGCACTTCTGCCGAGAAAGGATTCTGGACGGTGTAATTTGTCGACGAGATTTGCTGGCTGTTCACCCATTTCTTTCTCCATATGTCGTAATCTTGGGTGAGGGTATCAGCATATAGAGCTAATTCCATGTGATGAATTATCTTCTAAGACTTTGCAGTATTTCGGACCCTCTTCATATATCCTTCACCCACAAAAGCAAACTCTGGTTGTGCTAATCCTCCGGTGGCGGGTACGAATTGTCATGAAGAAAATTACCTTTGGACCATTAACGGAGCATATCCAACTCCTCCCCATAACCCTAGTAGTGGCACCCAATCTTGATCTCTGACCTTGTATAGCAGAACTGACGGGCGTATCCACGGTGCTCTCCAAGTTACGTCCTCGGCGCGAAGATTCTGAAAGACTGAGACCCAGTGTTGTTCAGTGACCTCCCTTGGCCATTCTTTCTTGAGATAAGCTTCTAACGGGGAGAATGTTTTAGAAAACATATGGAACGGTGTGCGCTCTAATTTCCAGAAGTGGCTCAGAATCCAAATATTGAGTAACTGCGCGCATCCGATAAAACGACCTTCCCCTTTCTTCCTACAGCTACTTAGTGATCTGAAGGTTTCAACCAGGATAGTTGGGACGGGGTTGATACCTTGTTTTAATCTTTCGAAGAAATCTACCACTGCAACTTCTATGTGTCCAAGGACCTTCGGGAAGATGATCAAACCGTAAATGGCCAGAGCGAACAGATTTACCCTTTTCAACATGTCGGGATGGTTCAGAATCAAGTCTAGTAGGGAAGACCATGGAATGCAAATGGTTTCATTCTTTTTCTTTATCTGTTTTTCGGCCCACGCGTTAGTCATGTCTGTCAATCTCACTAACTTTTTCTTGAAGGTCATTGGCTTAGGTTCTTTCACATATATCTTATAGGGTTGTACGTTTTCGACACGAAGCAAAGCAATGTACTCTTCTATAGTCGGGGTCATGTCTTCTTGATTGAAAGTAAAACATTGGTAGGCTGGATCCCAAAATCTGACCATGGCTTGGATCAATCGTTCGTCTACGTTGACAGTAATCAAGTCGGCTATGTCCCCATATCTTTCAGTGAAGATACCCCTAGTATCCGAATCCCACTGATTCCACACCCGAACCAAATCTTCAAGGATATTCTGGCGAACATTTACAGTTACGTGCTCGGGAAAATTGGCAATACATCCCTCCACTAGACTATCCCCTCTTTCTTTCTGAGTCTTTAGAGACCAATCTCGAACCGCGACATTCCTCTCAGTTGTTTGTATAATTGACTCTTCCATTAGAAACCCGTTTTTTGGCAACCGATCTCTAGTCAACACCTTCCTAATATGATGCCTATAATGCATGATGTAAAACAAGAATAAAAACAAACAAACTTGGTTAGCACAACACATATGAACAGAGAAAAACTGTGGACAATCTAATAAATTAAGCTACTTGGTCCAATAGACTCGATTCCCTTGCATAGAAAGCGTAAATGTAAAAGAAACAAAACGTAAGATGTGTTTTTCCCATGTACTTATTTCGGTGACTAGTAAACGGACGGAGGTTCGGCACGGCTCTAGTTGGATGGCTCGTATGGTTCACTATATGCGGTTTTGGTTCTAGATGGGTACTCGAATCGTCTGTACTGTCATCTACTAAGATTAGTACAGAGCCTCAATCATGGCCCATCATAGGCTTACGAGATCAATTCGAGGGATTACATTTACTTATGCCTATGCGGAGGGACGAGTTAACTCACGAAAGCATAAGTCATATGTAACCCGAAAGTATTCACTAGCCTGTGCGGAGGAACAAGTTAACTCACGAAGGCGTAGCGTTTACTTTCACCTAACAGGGATGGAGCCCGGGTATAGAGTTCATGTTATGCAACAAAAATGCATGTGCACGGTGTGTGGGGAGAAACTTGCAAACCTTTCATTTATTTTAAAACTACAAAACTAAAACCATAAAACTTAAAGTTGAAAAACGAAAGATAAAACAAATTAAGAGATATGTATGTATGATTTTTTCGAAAACAAAACTTAAGGATCATGATTAAATTAATTTAAATAAGGAACTTTGAAAATTTTGACAACACGCGTTTAATTCAACTCGACTCTCAAAAATCAGTCCCCAGTGGAGTCGCCAGCTGTGGCAACGTAAAAATTTCTCTTTCGGTCACTAATTGAGGCAATTATTTGAAAATTTAAAAATCGACTTTCAATTTTATTAAAAAAGGAAGTCGCCACCGATCTTTTTCCTAGGTGTGACCAGACACCTAATAAACATCCTTTTTTAGAAAAGAAAACTTATTCTTGCACAAAAATAAAGGCCGAATTTAGGTCTACGTCAAAAGCCAGAGTAACGTTGGGTTCAGGAGTCGGTTACGCGCGAGGAAGGTATTAGCACCCTCGCGACGCCCAAAATTGGTATCTTATTAAACACGTGTTGTCTTGATTTTCAAAAATACGAATTCAATTTAACATTTAAGTGTAATCCGATTGAAAGAAATGAGAAGTTGTAAGTTTTTGGTTTTTTAGAAGAATATCCTGTTTTTAACACAAGCCGACTAACTTCACCCAACATAGCAATGAAATCAATGACTTAATGTTAAAATCGGTACATTGCCTTATTCTTAAAATTAAAATGTAAAAAGTTTTTTAAAATGATAGTAAAAAAAAAATCTAAGAATATTATTGTAAAAAATGCGAATAGTGATGTGAATAATATAAAATATTAAAATATCAAAATATTAGGATAATAATAATTAATATTGACAAATAAAAAAATAAAATAGAAATAAAAAGGTGTACATAATATATATATATTAGAAATAACAATGATGTTTAAAAAAATACTATTAATAATACTACATAAATATGTACATATATAACAAATAAATACGTGATAATATTAAAAATATGTACATAATATAGTGTAAAAAATACATACATAATATAATTAAAATATATACATAAGATAACATGTAAATATATATATAAATAATATAGTATTAAAGATATATACATAAAATAGTATAATATATATACGTAATATAGAATTTAGAATATACCTAATATATTAAAAGAATATATATAATATAATATTAAGAAATATAATAATAACAAAAAAAAGAGAGAGGGAGAGAGTGGGTGATTTTCGGCCACAAGGCCGGCCACCGGACCGCCGCCGGCCGCCATCGGCGCCACCGTACACGGCAACTGGACCTCAAAAAAAACTTTTTCGGTAAAAATGGATAAGCTTCCTCCTTTTATTTTTACTGTCGGATAAAAGAAACAAAATAAGATTGAAAGAAAAAATGATAAGCAAACAAAGAACTTAAAACGAGAATAGACAAAGAAACCTCTTTTGCTTTGATCTTTGATTAATCTCCAAAAAAACTACTCTCTCCAAAAACTAGTCTTTACAATAACTCTTCTTCTTGATTACTCTCAAAAAACCTCTCAAAAATCCTTTACAATAACTTTCTCCCCCAAAACTTCTTCCCCCCCTAAATACAAAATATATGAAGGCTTATATAGCCATTTACAAAATATTTTTTTATTGTTTATGTCTTCATTTGTAGGTACAAGTGGTGGTGGAGTGTGGCTAGTGGAGTAGGTAGTGGAGCAAGTGTGGCTAGTAGAGTTGGTGGTGGAGCAAGTGTGGCTAGTGGAGTTGGTGGTGGCAAAGGCTAGGATTTAGTTGAGAAAAGTTTAGGTTGTGGGCTAGGGTTTTTTATTTTGATTTGGGCTTAGGGTTTGTGCCATTGGGCTTTTGATGTAAATTGGGCTTTGGGTAGTTAAGATTTTGGGTTTGGGTTTGGGTTTAATTTTGGTAGGTTAGGTAAGGCAAAATTTGGTTTTGATGTAAATGGGTTAAAATTGGCCTACAACACTACCGTATATTCATTAAGCTTCAAACGTGGGTAAAATACCGATACCATGTCCCAGACATGGTCTTACACTGGCTCATATCTCAATTCGATGCCATGTCTCAGACATGGTCTTACACTGACAATCATCTTGTAGCCAATGCATGTCCCAGACATGTCTTACACTGGCTTACGTCTCGAGGCTGATGCATGTCCCAGACATGTCTTACACTAGCTCTCGTCTCAATACAGATACCATGTCCCAGACATGGTCTTACACTGGCTCTCATAATGTGGTCGATGCATGTCCTAGACATGTCTTACACTAGCTCACACACAAATGACCCAAACGTCATGGCATGAATATCCGATTTACTTCCTAAGGTTACAATGGAATTTCCACTATCTCAATTATCATTATACATTCTCAATTTCACAACCAAGCAATTTACGTTATATTAGCTCAATACAATTCAATACAAACATTAACAATGTAGTTGTTTTATTTACATACAACTTACCTCGGATTACAAAACGTATATGACTAGTCGATTTAGTCGATTTGTTTGGCTTTCCCCTGATCCAGGTTCGGATTTGACAATTCTTGATCTATATTAGAAAAATACACTCATTTAGTCGCTAAATAAAGTTAAGAAATTAAAAACTCACATATTCGATAAAAAGACCATTTTGCCCTTAGACTTTGGCAAAATGACCATTTTACCCCTATGCTCGAAAATTGATTTTTATCGAATTTCTTCGCATCTTGAGCCTAGCTGAACTCTTTTTATTCTTATAGAAACCCCAAATTCATCGTATTTCACACATTTATCAACTATTTTACAACTTGTGCAAAATAGTCCCTTTAGGTATTTTCATGGTAACACCTTTCACAAAAGTTGTCTATTACACAACTAAGACTCATATTCTTCCATAAAATTTCAGAAAACACCCTAAATGATCTCATGGAAAAACCCTAGACCTTCAACCATTTTGCAAGATATACCCTTCATTTGAAAGCTCATGCTTCAAGGGTCTCAAAAATACAAAAATCATCAACCAATGACATGGAAATCACTTACTTCTAGGGATGATAAGTTGCTGAAAATTTTGAAGTCCAAATACCCCCAAAAATGGCTAAAAATAGTTTGGGTAAGAAGATGAAAAAGGGATGATATCATCTTTATTTATTTTATTTCATTTTTAGTTAAATAAGCCACCCAATTTCCACCTAACCTTGAAAATTGTCTCATCTTTTTCTCATGGCCGGCTATGCCATCATAATAGGGTCTAATTTCCCTTTAAAGACCCCCAATTTTTATTCTCTAGCTATTTGACACCTCTAACTATCAATTTAGGACTTTTGCATTTTATGCGATTTAGTCTTTTTTCGCAATTGAGCTCACAAACGTCAAAATTAACCCACCAAATTTCTCATGTAATAATATAAACATGCTATGACTCCAAAATAATAATAAAACAATTTCTCTAACTTCGAATTTGTGGTCCGGAGACCACTATTCCGACTAGCACCAAAATCGGGCTATTATACAAGGCTTGGATAAAAAATAACAAAATTTAGCCAGAAGGAAGACTTAAACCCAAGACCTCTCACACACACCCAAAACACTTAACCACTAACGCAGATACACACTTGTGTTAAATATTTACAGAAATAGAGATACATTACTCAGGGCATTACAATCAAGTTTGGGATATGATATGATATAAACAAAAGGGGTGTAACACCTCATATCTAGTCTGATGGTCGGAGCCGAGCTATGAGATGTTACGAATAATTCTGGAACAATCATGTGCAATTTAAAACATTTAATAATCATATTAATACACAAATTAATTATTAAAAATGAAAATGTGACTAAATTGAGCTTTAAAATACAATAGATTAGATTCGGGCATGAAAAAGGACCAAACTGTAATTTTTTTTTCAAAACTTTGAACTAAGTATCGATACCAAAGAAACAAGTATCGATATTTCTGTGATAGGTATCGATACCAAATTCGATATCGATACCATTTTGGCATTCTGTAATTTGAAAATACTATTCATTTGGTCAAGCATCGATACCTTGGTTCCTAGTATCAATACTTTTATCCAAATGGTAAAAAATTTACAAGTTGAAAATTCATTTTATGTCCAAACCTATATCTTAGTTCATAGATACAAATAGATACACATATGACCTGCATAAAACTCACTCAATCCATTACAAACATGCCATGATTCAACCATGATCTATGAATCATCTTATCTATTATAATTAATAACTAAGCATGCAATTAGGTACCATTATCCTAATACTAACCAATATGCCATTTGGCACCATCACAAACAAATTTAAATATAAACTCAATTATACATACAAGCAATTTAACTAAAAATACAATCATTATATGAAACCTATTTCATTATCAATAAGGTTCCAAATACCAATTATCAAAATCATTCATTCATGCTACTTAACAAAGGCAAATATACTCACTTTTAGAACTACAAGTTACCAATACTAAATGGCCATTTCCATATCAATCCACAAGATATCAAAACCAAAACATGCCTACCATTCAAATAACACAAAACACACTCAAACAAATAAGATCAACATGAAACACAAGCTTACATTATATACCAACATTCACTTATTTTACATATTTAACTAAAATTTTAAATTTGACAATCTCAAAACTCTATATACATGCCACAAACCGAAATAACCAAGTCAAAAATATTGAAACAGAAGCTTAATAGTGTGAGCCTTTAAGTGACCCATCCAACCAGTTCTGCAAAACAAAAACTACAGAAAACAGTAAATATAAAAAAAAATAAGCTTATATAGCTTAGTAAGTTCATAATTACTTAAAAAAAATTATTGCCTCAGTTTACAATTAAGTAAACAAATATAACTAATTTAATACGTATTTCCTGTCAAGACATTTACAACAATAACGTGAGCGTTTCACATATCATTTGTCTAATATCTCAATCATTCAATACAATATGTTTTCTTACCATCCAATTAGGAAAGATTCAACATATAAATCGTAATAACTGATTGATCATATCAATTCATATTCATATACCATTTCTTTTATACACACAACTTTGTTCACTAATATCACATTTACAAGGTAAGCGTTTCATACATAAAACTATAAACTTTAAGTTGTTTTAATATCATTTCGAAAAACTCTTAAACACCTAATCATTAGTTATTCAATTTCATCACTTAACATTTCAATATTCATATAAACATATCATTTCAATATTCAAATAAACATATCATCTCCAAATAATTCATGAATTCAATACATATATATATTCAACATATGGCTCGATGAACTATAATAAACAGATACAGATACATGGGTCACTATGCCACACCGAAATGCTCGTAAGAGCTCAAACTACAACACACCAGAGCATCGAAGTGCAAAGCCCATAGGCATTGTATAATCAGTATCAATACATCCCTCCACTACACCAGTATAACTCGGTAATCTGCAACAAATGCTAGATTCCAATATAATCAGTAATATCTCCGTACCATCACATATAACCGATACAGTGTGCAAATAACCCTATTGGCATGCCAATCATATCCTAAACGTTTACTATGTTCAAACGAGCATTTAATTTGAATCCATCACATTAACAAAATCAGAGGCACTTCCACATTATCTGTATACATACCATATATTTATTTCATCCACTCCAAGACAATTTCATTCATATTTCACAACCATTTCTCAACTTTCGAATAGTACACTTTTACTTTACACTCAATTATAGACAATTCACAATTAAATTTCATTACTAAATATTCTTTTTTTTTTCTATTTATACTTAATTGAAACATATACCAATATATGTACTACTAATGAAATTTCACATTTGTGCAATTAACTAGTGAAAAATAATGTAATTATAAAGAAATGCACATAAACGCATCATTACAACATGAGCTTACCTAAATTATGCTTCCGCTCAACTCATAAAGACTAATCCGCAACTCTCTTTCCCTCGATTAATCCTCCATACGAATCAAATCTTGATCTATAATAATTAAATTCAATCTTATCAAATTCAAACACACATCCCAACTAATTTTTATGCATATTACTCTTAAGTTTTCATTATTTACCTATTTTCTCTAAACTTTTACATTCTCACAATTTAGTCCCTAAATTCGAAATTCCAAATTTTAACAAAATTTTACAAGTACCCAAGCTAGCCGATTCATTTACATACTATGACAGTCCCTATTTATTAAAAATTCACAAAAATTCCATGTCAATTTTAACATTATATCAAATTAGTCCTTTAACTAAAATTATCAAAAAATACTTCACAAAATAGTCCTAATCAACAACCAATACTCCAAATTCATAATTTAACATCTAAAGTAACAAAGATTCATCAATGGTGAAATCTAAAATCTTTAACAGTTTTAAAAACAAAGGTACAAGTTAACTAGACCAAATTGTAATGATCTCAAAAACATAAAATTTACGATAAATTAATAACTTGAAGACTTACATGCAATGGCCGAACGTCAAGCTTCAAGAAAAGCTATGATTTCTTATAGTTTTTTTTGGTTTCGGTTTGTGGAATAAAGAATTGAAGAAGATGACATACTTTATTACTTTAATCTTATTACAATATTTTATTAATTATAAAATTAACATAAAATACTATTTAAAAAAAGCACTAACCGATCCACTAAATATAAAATGGTATATTTGCCATTTAAATCCCTCTCATTTCACTAATTAAGCTATTTAATCATTATAATTCAATAACGATTAAGTTTTATGACTTTAGTGATTTAGTCCTTTTTAATTAATTATCTAAACATTAAAATTTTTAAACCAAATTTTCATATAAAAAATAATATTTCTGTAAATATTTAATAAAAATACGCACGAGCTCAATTTTTAAAAACGAGGTTAAATTATCTCGTTTTCTAAAACCACTTGACTTTCGGTACAACCACTTATACCTAACTTATTTATTCCATTAGCTAAAATTATCTACTAAAAAATCAATATAAAATTATAGTTAACTAATATTAATTAAATAATATTTATTACGGACTTTTGCATCTGATTTGTGGTCCCGAAACCACTGTTTTCAACACTACTGAAAAACAGGCTGTTACAAGGAGAACATCCAAGCAAAATCAGAAGAAGAAAAATAAAAGAGGAGAAACTCCATTGCCAACATTATCAAGTTGTATAAAACAAAATCAAATGCCAAACAAAGGGAACATCCAGACAAACCAAACAATCAATTAAACCCATGATTTTCGGGAGCATAAGAAGCGGTTCCTCCAAAGGGATAGCCAAATGCCGACAAGTGAAATTTTGGGTCAAGTCAGTGATTAGCAAGATCCTAAAGTCGAAATCGGACTGGTATTGTGGCAAAAGGGCTATTTAAATTAGTGCTAATCATCCAGTTGGCCGGTTAATGAGAACAAGAACTTCGTTAAATGCCATGTTATTTTTCTGTTACATTTGTAATAGAAAATGGTTAAAATGAATGTTTTGTTATTTTTTGAAAATTGAGTAATTAAATTGAAACCAGAATGACTATTTTATTGGCTACATCAAAATTAAGTGACTGTTAGTATAATTTACCCCAAAATTTTATTAAATAACAAAAGCTCAAAGGTTCGAAAGAAGAGCAGCAAAAAACCAAGTTACAGCCAAGCAACGAAGGAGAAGCTGAATGCATCTAATTTAGCAAGACTGCAAAATCATTAACCTTCATTAAAATATTGTAGAAGGAAACAATTTTTAATAATACCAATAAACCAAACAAAAATTACCCTTTATTAACAGGTGTTTATCTTCTCCAAAAATAATTTAAGCTCAAATTATTATTGTACAAATAATTTAATAATTCCAATAGATCCATCAATGTCATTAAAAACTAATTAGGGTAAAATTTATACATGAAGGAACAATAAAACTAGAAAGAATCGGGATAAAACTAATATTAAAAAGAATCAAGACAAAATTTATAAATGACATCTTTATATGATAAAACTATAATAATATTTACTACTATTTAAAAAATGGATTTTAATTACTTGTGTTCTCAGCCAGGTACTGTATTATTATGGTGTTTTTGGCATGTGATCTAATTTTTTGACACGTGAATACTTTGCAATTTCGTCATATGTTATTGAAGGCATTCAATATTGTATTATTCTTTTTTTTTTCTTTTTTGAAAAAGGATAGTTATTTTAACTATAAGAAAACTAATCATTTATTTATACTATTGAACTTCGCTATGCCCGAGATTTAAATAATTAATCATCATTAAATATGTATTTTATTTCATATTAAATATGAATTATTATATAAATAATGCAAAATATAAGATAAATTAAAATTAGAGATATTTGTGAACTAAATACGGTTGAATTTAAACAAAGTTTAGATAAAAGATTTTTAAATATTGTATTTATTCAAGTCTAATCTGACTCAAAATATGAACTCATCTTTTTATTTAAGTCTAATCCTATTTTAAATAGTTTAACTTGGGAAACAATTCATAAATACTGCCATTAGAAAAACTTGCAACCATTCCAAATTTAAAAAACAATTCAAAAAAATCATAGCCGAAAGGACATGAACCATTATACTTCCAAGTTTAGCAATTGTGAACAGCAGCAACAAATGAGTAGGTTAAATAATATTTGGGTTAGTTTAAGTTTAGGCTTGAGTTTTTATCAATTAAGGATGAGTCTACATTTTAGATTAAATAATATTTGGGTTGGATTAGATTTATAGATTAAAGTTTTATTACTATAAGTACATATTTAACAAATATATAAATATCTGACTGGGCCAGGCTTTAAAAAAACTGCTTTAAGGCTTAATTCAAATAGAAAACAGACTTGCACTTTTGCTTGAGTCTATTTTCAAGCTTTCCCTACTTGTTGAAGCCCTCTTATATTTTTGACGGATTTTCAGGTTTGAACAAGTAATTAGTCATTAGACAACTCTAATCTATATACAATAAAATTATAATAGACATACAATAAATTTAGGATTAATATTTACCATTTTTATCACGTTGATCCCTATTTTTTTTCATCACGATATTCAATTTTCAAATTTTAATTAAATTGCACTTTTTTAGATGGAAGAGTTGACTAAACTATTACAATTTTAATAACCTTAATATGGTAAACCATGTGTACTTCGTAAAAGTTTTAAAGATTTATTCACGTCAATAATGAAATACATATGAATTGCCATGTGAACTATCATATTAGTGCCACTAAAATTTTAACATTTTAAATAGCTTTTATGTCTAAAAAGAAAACAACTTGCTTAAAATTTGAAGTTTGATAGCTAAAATTATCCAAAAAATAGTACCAAAATGACAAAAGGGGATAAACGTTAGAAATTAAATTTGTTATTATATCATTATAATATAAAAAATAATATAAAAATAACATGGAATGAAACAAATATATTATTGGTTTCACCCCTTTAAATACTATGAATCAATCAACTGAAATATATAATTTAAATAATGAGATCAACAAGAGTTATTGTACGAATTAAGTCATGTTAGTGAATTGTTAAACTAAACGATGAAAATTCGATACGCAAATTTTTTTTCCAAATCATAAGTCCTTGTGAATAATATAATATTATTCTAAAAACTAAATAAAACAAAAAAGATTAAATTAAAAACAAAGAACTAAACTTATGATTAATAAAAAGAAGTAAATACTAAACTCACATAAATGAAAATTCCATCTTCTCAATTTAAGTACACGTACCACATCTGATATTTTATGAAACTACATGTGCTATAATAAAAAAACCTATTGATAGTTCGGCCATCACATTAGACATTTTCAAAATACAAGTATCACGTTGGATATTTTATGAAAGTAGAGGAACCAAATGTGATACTATCTTCTTTTTTTTAGTTAATTTTATTTTGGAGGGAAATTTTAAAGGCATGGTTTCTAAGAAGGGGAAACAAATAGCTAGTAAATTGAAGACCATTTTTTTCTCATATATTTGCAAAACCCATGAATGTAGATTGTCTTGGCCTCCCTCTCTTCTTCTTATAGATGGTAGCACCAATTTGTTATTCAATGTTAATCAAATCCCTAGATTTTTTTATGCTACTTTCAACAAGAGTTTGGTTCTTAGAAAATATGCCTAGATCCAACCCCTCATTCTATACTTAGGCTATCAATTGGGCACTTCAACCAAATTAACCCATAGTCTCACTCCCACCACATAGGAACAAAGCTCGATCCCATTCTCAAACCCACACTTACATTGGTCATTAGGCATTTCAATCTCTTCTTCTTGATGGCCATGAGAGGTTCTTATATAGGAGGCCTTTGAAGAGTATGAATCTCGTAAGATGAGTGCACTATTGTAACACCCCTTACCCGTGTCCGATGCCGGAATAGGGTACGAGGCATTACCGGACTTAAACATAACCGATCATACAAAACCAGGCCATAAAATTTCATTTAATTTAAAACCATTCATTAACATGCATATTGTCTCATACATAGGCCTACGAGGCCCAAAACATACATTGGGTGTGGCTCGGGACTAAACTGAGAACTTTCAAAACTTTTAAAACACTTAAAAAAATTTTCTTGACTTGGAAGGTCACATGCCCATGTAGGTAGACCGTGTGGTCACACACACGGCCGTGTAGCTTGGAACACACCCGTGTAACTCTCTATTTATGGTGTCATCAACAAAATAGGGTCACACGGCCAAGTCACACGCCCGTGTGCTAGGCTGTGTGGTGAATTTAATTTTCATGAATTTTCATAAATAAGGTGATGACTTCATACAGCTAGGATACACGCCCATGTCCTAAGGTCGTGTCTTTCACACGGCTGAGACACACGGCTGTGTCTCATACCTGAGTATTTACTACTGGCCATTCTGTTTCTTAAAACTAAGATGCAGGGGACACACAGCCGAATCACACGCCTATGGGGCAAACCGTGTGTCACACACGGCCTAGACACATGCCTGTGTGTCTACTCGTTTGGACAACTTTGAGGCTATTTTCCAAGCCAATTGCCACCCTTATTTGCACCAACACATGCAAGACTTCAAAGGCACTTAACATGGCATAATTAAGTACTTAAACATCATCAATTAAGTCATGTTCATGGCAACACCATATCAACTTATACATGCTCATGTTACCATACCTTGTTAAGCCAAGTTTACCAAATCACATGCAATTTGTAACATCAATTTACTCCATTTTACATATTCATATCTTAGTTGTCATCATGCCATTTACTCATGATTCTATCATCAACATCCATGATCACATTCACAATTCAACCATGCCAAACAAATTTTAACCACAACATGTATGACGTTAGCACATGCATGGATATATGAATAGGCTTACAACCCAATAATCAATATAAGCCATATCTCATGGCCATATACAAAATGAATCATCAAATCATTATAAGCCAACACACTTGGCCAAATTAATACGACACGTAAACAAAAAGCCCAAGTACCCTATACATGCCATATTCAAAATATCAAAACCAATTATACCAAATGACCAAGTTGATAGTGTGACCGATGCTCCGATGACTTTCGATTCCCGAGCTAGTGGTGTCACTATAAGGGATGAAAAGGAAGGGGGTAAGCTTTAAGGTTAGTAAGTTAACATGTAAATAATTAACAATATTAGTCATGCATTATTATACACATAACATAATATAATTTATCACAATGTCATCAAGTATCATAGATACATCTTAAATCATGTCATTTACATAATGTACAATAAAATTAATGATCATGATTCATTCATTCACTTCTTACCGAGGTCTCAGCGATTCATAATCTCAATATTTATGAACTTTGTGTACATATCTGTACCCTTCCAACATGATCATACCTTTTCATTTCTTTGACATAATCTTTGGATTACCCGTTAAACCACTTGGAATACTAAAGGATACCCGGGAAATCTCATACACATAGTAAGATGTCAATGCCATATCCCAGATATGGTCTTATGCGAAGTCTCATTTTCGAAGCCATGTCCCAAACATGGTCTTACACGAAATCGCATACCGATGCCATATCCTAGATATGGTCTTATACAGAATCTCAATAACCCTAATGCCATGACATTTGTATCCTAATTATTCTTAAGGTTCAACCGAGATTTTGAAGTACCAAATCTTTGTCGATTCGTCATCGAGTCATCATTAACCAAATCCATAGAGACAAATATACATTTCATGCAATATCAAAGCATTAGATACATAATAACATAATGTTGAATTATTTACACACGAACTTACCTCGGCACCAAAATATGGCTAACTATTCGATTTAGTTCACAACTTTGTTCTTCCCTCGGTTTAGGTCCGGACTCTATTTTTCTTTATCTATAATAGTAAATTTCACTTATTTAACTATCACATTATTCAAAACAGCCCACAAATCATACTTTTGCAAAATTATAGTTTTGCCCCTATACTTTTACATATTTACAAATTAGTCTCTAGGCTCGTAAAATGAAATGTACTCATTTTCTTTGTTACCCAAGCCTAGCCGAACCTATATCATACTTATAACAGCCCACATTTTCTTTCAAATTAGATTTTTATCACCTATTTTACAACTTTTACAAAAAGGTCTTTTTTAGGTCTTTTCGTGAAAAATCTCTTTGTAAAAGATGTTTATCACACATCAAACTTTCATATTCCTCCATTAAACATCAAAATACTTTCATGTCACACATGGGTAAGTTTTTGAACATGAAACCTGGCTCAAAATAATGGTATAAATAGCTAAATCGGTTGATGACAACTTCAAAAATACAGAGAACATTAAAAACGGGGCTAAGATGCACTTACTATCAAGTTTGGAACATGAAGAAACCCTAGCTATGGCTCCTTAGAAATTTCGGCACCCACATGAGAAAAATGAGCAAATTTTGCTTGATTTTTCCCTTTTTAATCTTTTATTAACCAAATAACCAAAATGCCATTTTTACTAAACTTTCAAATTTTATCCATGCATGCCCATTTTTGTCAATAAAATTAGAAATTGGGCAAATTGCTATTTAAGGACCTCTAATTAATAATCCAAAGCTATTTCATACTTAAAGCTTCTAAAATCTCATATTTTGAAACTTTTACAATTTAGTCCCAAAAGTTAAATTGGACACTTGTTCACAAAATGTCTTCATGAAACTTTTACACAATCATGCAAACATGTCATGTACCTCAAAACAATCATAAAAAATAATATTTCTACTTAGGATTTATGGTCTCAAAACCACTATTCTGACTAGGCCCAAAATCAAGATGTTAAAACTCTCCCCCTTAGGGATTTTCGTCCTCGAAAATCTTACCGGTAAAAGGGTTTAGGTCTTGTTTTCTCATGGCCTCCTCAGGCTCCCATATAGCCTCTTCAACCCCATGTCTTTGCCATAACACTTTTACAAGGGAAATAATTTTGTTTCTCAATTGTTTGACTTTCCGAGCCAAAATCTTAACTGGCTCTTCTCCATAAGTCATATCCGGTCGAATCTCAACCTCTATCGGTGAAATCACATGTGAGGGTCTGATCGGTATCAGCACAACATAGACACATGGAACACATCATGAATCCTTTCCAGTTCAGATGACAAGGCTAACCGATATGCTACCGGCCCTATCCTTTTGGTAATCTCATACGATCCGATAAAACACGAACTCAACTTGCCCTTCCAGCCAAATCTAAGAACTTTCTTCTAAGGAGGCACTTTCAGGAATACCTTATCACTGACCTGAAACTCAATCTCTTTCCGTTTCAAATCCGCGTAGGATTTCTGTCTATACGAAGCTACTTTCAAACAATCACAAATTGTCTTTACTTTTTCGTCAGTTTCTCTAACTAAATAGACCTCGTGAATCTGATTCTCTCTGAGTTTGGTGTAATACAATGGTGTCTGACACTTACGACCATACGAAGCCTCATAAGGTGTCATTTTCAAAGTCGACTAAAAACTATTATTGTAGGAAAATTCTATCAAAGGTAGATATTTTTCCCAACTATTCTCGAATTCAAGAATACAACACCGGAGCATATCCTCAAGAATATGAATTACTTGCTCAAATTGACCATCAGTCTGCAGTTGAAAAGTGGTACTGAAGTTCAATTTTGTACCTAAAGCTTCTTGCAACTTTTTCCAAAACCTCGAAGTGAACCTCGGATCTCTATCCGAAATAATCGATAAAGGCACTCTGTGCAATCTCACAATTTCAGAGATATACAACTTAGCTAACTTGTAAGTCCGTTTTTAGGGTTAATTAGAACACTAGTTTTGGGGCCACTAAATCCAACGAGTAGGTTTGTAAATATTATATTTAATATTTATGAGTTAATTGTGATTTTAAAAATATTTTTGATATTGTGATTTTTGTTTTATAAGCGATTTATTAAGTTCAAGTGTTATGACCCTAAGGTCAAGTGGGTTTAGACAATGAGGTATCGGGACCTTGTTTCTATAAACCGAGTTGTAAATATTTTTATAAATATTTATAGAGTGGAAATAAGATGGTATTAAAGTTTCGTTGAAAAATTTTATCGTTTCAATAGTTAATTAAGCAAAAAGGACTAAATCGCGTAAAGTGCAAAAGTTGTGTTCTATAAGCTAAAGGTATTAAATAGCTATAGAAATTTAAAGTGGAAGTCCTTATTTGGTAATTATCCCATTAAAGAGATAGTGGGATATGATGGCTTGGCATTTGGTGTAATAAATAAAGTGTATAAAGGTTAATATTGTAAATTGGTTAAAAATAATAATAAAATGAATAAAATAAAAGAATCAAGGTGTCATCTTTTTCATTCTCTTTTTACCAACCGAATATGAAGGCTTGAGAAGCCATGGGAGAAGCTTCCAACTTTCGGCTAATGTATGGTAGGCATTTCTAGTCTCGTTTTTAATTATTTTTATATTTTCGGGATCGTTGTTGCTTAATCTATCTAATGAGGGGGCTATTTTGCAAAACCATTGAACAGTTTGATATTTTCAATTGATGATTATAATAGGGCTTTGAAGTTTAATGGAAGAATATGAGTCCTTGTTGATAGTTAAACACTTTTTGTTAAGTGAATTTTTGTGAAATTGACAATTAAGGGCTAAATTGATAAATGTGAAAACTTTGTGGTTAAAATGTGAAATAAATGAAATGTGTGGGCTGCTAGAGACACTAGTGATATTCAGCTATAGTATACTTTTACTCAATTTCATGAATTTGCATTTTTATGATATAGGGACTAAATTGTAAAGAAGTTGAAATATTAGGGGTAAAATTGTAATTTTCCATAAAGTGAATTATGGACTGTTTTGATAACATGAACATTCAGCTAAGCTTAATTATGGTTAAAAATCGTTAATTTGCATGTTTTGAACTCAGGGACTAAAATGAGTAAAAGTAAAACTTTAGGGGGCAATTTTGTAAAAATGAAAAAAAGACCAAATTGTATGAAATGAAGTGCTTTACTGTCTAAATTAATATATTGAATGAAATTATTAATTTAGATCAAGATCGAGTGGAAAATCGAGAAAAATAGGAAAATTACCAAAATACCCCTGAACTTTGGTATGCCTACAATTTAGCCAGGTAAGTTCGTATGCAATAAGCATTGTTAAATTTATGCTTATAATGCTTTAATATCGTATAAATTGTATATACGTGAATATTTTAATGTCTGACGACATATCGACTAAATGTGGCACTTAGTGTGCGGGGGCAATCAAATATGACACTCAGTGTACGAAATATTGAGAATGACATTTAGTGTGCGAGATATTGAGAATGAAACTTAGGCGAAATATCGAATGATTCAAAGGGCAATTATAAATTATGATTAAATGATTAAATCGAGCAAAGTGAACAGGTATACATGCTATATTATATGAATTATTTATGAGACGACTTTATAATGGTGATATTCGGGCTTTGAGCCTAGCAAGCCTTGTGCTGGTGAATTAAATAGGGCTTATTGTCGGTGTATAAAATCAGACTTTGAGTCTAGCAGGCCTTGTGCCGGTGTGAGATACAAGCTTAGGCCTAGCAGGCTTTATGCCGGTGAATTATTATAAGTTTATGCCTAAAAGATTTATTACTGATATGGTAGTTGAATACATTAAACGAGCTAAAATGATCAGGTACGTGATAATTGATTACCTATTTGAAAATAAGGTATGTATATGTGCAAAGAATGTATTGTGATGTATGTGGAAATGAAATATGATTATGTGCCAATGAAACATAAATGAATGAATAAGATGTGATTTGTAAAGTTGCATATGTGAAATTTGTCAGATGCTATATGAATGAAAAGTGAATTTGATTATAAATGATCATACCAGATTCATATGAGAAAGATATAAGATTAAATGTGTTATTTCTCATAATGTGTTCATTTGGCTATATGAAAGTGTCAAAGGGTTGATGTATGAAAATTTAATTGAATAAGTTTGTGAAAGTTAAAGTTGGTTAAGTGAGTAAGTATAATATTGAATGATGATAATTTGATAAGAAAACATGTTATGAAATTTACAAATGTTGTGTGAGATAGCATATTATGTTTATGGCATTGTAATGAAAGTATTTGTTATGTTAAGTTTATTAAGATACGAGCTTACTAAGCTTAAAAGCTTACTTTGTGTTTTCTTTTTCTTATGTTTATAGATTTTTGGAGATTTGCTCGAGTTGGAAGTCGATGGAGACGACATCACACTATCTAGTTATCATTTTAGTAAATAATATTTTGAGACTCGTTTATGTGGCATGTATAGGCTAGCCTTGGAGTTAATTATTTTGAATGAGTATGTATTTAAAGCCATGTGAAAATTACTTGCTTATTATGCTTAAGTTTGGTTTTACATGTTCTTAATTAAAATGTTTAATGAGTTTTGTTTTGGTAGTCGTTTTAATAGTTAGATCATTTTGGAAATATGAAATGTGGTATAATTAGAGTGATGGATGATTGTATATTAACTTAACAGGTTCGGTTACTAAGTGGTAAGTAATGAATATGTTTTATGATTGTTTTGGTTGATTGAATTGGTATGGGTTGAAATGGTTAATGATGGTAATGATTAAGTATGTTTTGGGTTAGTTAATGGGATAAAATATAAAGTTTAGGTATATTAATATAGATATGAATTAGATGCACGCTAAAGTGTTATTTGTGTTCAAGTGTTAAGTATGGCTTTTACTTTTAGGATGAATTGCGTACTTGTATATATATGCATCATTAGTATGTTTGGACATGTTATAATGTATTTAAGTTTCATATGTGATTGCATAATAATTCATGTAATATGATTCAATTGGTTTTATTATGAACTTCTGCAGAAGTTATCAAATGATATGTTTGATATAAGATTAATGAGATAGAAATTGGCATATATTCGAAGTATGAAGTGTAATGATATACAATGGAATATGATTTTAATTATGAATATGGCATTAATATGATGGATATATTGGAAGTATTAAATATGTGAACATGTCTTTGATATATACAAGTTTTGTTCGAATTTAGTAATTATGGAACATAATCAGTTGGGTTTTGATATATGTTCGTACTGAATTAGTTGGAATTTTTGAAATGTGCTTATTTGCGATATATGTTCAGTAAGGTATGATTATTTTTGAATTGGAATTATGACCCATGTATTCGAATTTATAATAAGTGAATTGTGGATATTTGAAATTGATAAGTTTTAAATGTTTATTAATTCTTGGTGTATGAAAGGTGATGAATAAGTGTGTTGAACCGTGTTTTATACAGTAATGCCTCATAACCCTAATCTGGTAACTGATACGGGTTAGGGGTGTTACATAACTTATCAAGTGAGTCATCATTACGTACCGAAATAAAATGAGCCAACTTTGTTAGCCTATCAACCACAACCCAAATGACATCTTTCTTTTTCAGAGTCAAGGGTAAACCCGTCACAAAGTCCATAGTAATTCTATCTCCTTTCCACTCGGGAACCATCACAGGCTGAAGTAAACCGAAAGGTACTTGTGTTCAACTTTTACTTGCTAACAAATCAGGCATCTCGATACAAACTTGGAAATATCTCTTTTCATACTCGGCCACCAATACAATTTCTTCTAGTCATTGTACATTTTTGTACTACACGAATGAATAGACAAATAACCATTATGTGCCTCATACAAAATCTTCTGAATTAACTCAGTATTTTTAGGAACACAAATCCTATCTTGAAACATCAAGCAACCATCGGAATCAATCCAAAAATCTGATTCAATACCCGATTCACACTGAACTCTCATGTCTTCCAAATCACTGTCACTTTTCTGAGCTTCATAAATCTATTGGAGAAACATCGGTCTAGCTCTTAACTCAGCTAGAATAGAACCGCCATCTGATAAAGCCAACTGTGTATTCATAGCCCTCAATGCAAACAAGGATTTCCTACTCAGGGTATCAGCGACCACGTTCGTCTTTCTCGGATGGTAGCCAATCACTAACTCGTAATCTTTTAACAATTCCAACCATCTCCTTTGCCCGTAAATTCAAATCCTTTTGAGTCATTAAGTACTTTAAACTTTTATAATCAATATAAACATGACATGTCTCACCATACAAATGATGTCTCCAAATCTTCAACGCAAACACAATGGCGGCTAGTTCCAAATCATGTGTAATAGTTCTTCTCATGCAGTTTCAGCTACCTCGAGGCATAAGCTATTACCTTGCCTTCTTGCATAAGAACACAACCTAATCCATTCAAGGATGCATCACTATAAACCACAAATTCTTTTCCCTGTTCAGAATGTACTAAAACTAAAGCCTCAGTCAACAATGCCTTTAGTTTCTCAAAAATCTGTTGGCACTTTTCTGTCCATTCGAACTTGACATCTTTCTATAACAACCTCATCATTAGAATAGCAATAATGGAAAATCCTTTAACAAACCATCTGTAATAACTGGCTAAGCCTAGAAAGCTTCTAACCTCTGACACATTCCTCAGCGGTTTCCATTCAATAATTGCTAAAATCTTACTCGGGTCAACTTGAATACCATCACGTGAAACAATATGCCCTAAAAATTTGACTTCTCTAAGCCAAAATTCACTTTTACTAAACTTAGCAAACAACTACTTGTCTTTCAAAGTTTTCAAAACCGTTCTCAAGTGCTCGGCATGCTCGGTCTCATCACGAGAATAAATTAGTATATCATCAATAAAGAACAACAACAAATTTATCCGCATACGGTTGGAAAATATGGTTCATCAAATCCATAAATACAATAGGAGCATTCGTTAAACCAAAAGGCATGACAAGAAATTCATAATGACCATACCTCGTCCGAAATGCAGTTTTCAGCACATCTAGCTCCCTCACTCTCAACTGATAGTAACCGGACCGCAAGTCTATCTTTGAAAACACTGTGGCTCCCTTCAATTGGTCAAACAATCATTAAGACTTGGTAATAGATACTTGTTCTTTATGGTTACCTTATTGAGCTGTCGATATTCTATATATAGTCTCATTGAACCATCTTTCTTTTTCACAAATAGTACTGGTGCACCTCATGAAAAATAACTGGGTCTCGAAAAACCTTTATCCGTTAACTCTTGTAACTGAACTTTCAACTCTTTTAATTCCGTCGGAGCCATCCTATACGGAGCAACCGAGACAGGTGCAGTACCAAGAACCAAATCAATACCAAATTCAACTTCTCTAATAGGAGGCAATCCGGGCAACTCTTCCAGAAACACATCCAGATACTCACATACTATTGGCACTGATTCAATTTTCAACTCAGACTATTTTGTATTCAGTACAAAGGTAAGATAAGCTTCATAACCATTTCTTATACATTTCTGAGCAAACATAGAAGAAATCACTACAGGCAAGTTATCCAATTCATCTGGTTCAATCCGAAGAATATCACCACTTTCACATTTCAACTCAATAATTTTTCTTCCACAATTTATTACCATCCATGAGCGGTCAACCAATCCATACTAAGAATTATATCAAATTCATCAAATGGTAAAAGCATAAGATTAGCTGAAACACAATAACCTCTAATCATCAAAGGACAATTCTTACATACTTTGTCAACTGACACATGCTTGCCTAAGAGGGTTCGACACTTTTATCACAAATTTTATAGACTCAATAGGCATATTCATACTAAATACCAATTTTATACAAACATACGAATGGGTTGATCTCGGATCAACCAAAGCAACAACATGAGTATCATAAAGAGAAAAAGAACTCGTAATCTCATTAGGAGATGAAGCCTCTTTGCGAGCGCGAATGGTATAAGTCATCCTAGGTGCTCTACCCTCAGATCTCATAGCTGGATCTTTAGGTGTACTCTTCCTACTCGCTCCATTCCCTGAGTTTCTTTGTGGCCTCCCTCTAGAAGTAATATTACTCGATCTTGCACTCTGAAATTTCCCTTTTTTCAACCATCTCGGGGCAATCTCTAATGAAGTGATCTTGGGAACCACACTTGAAATAAGTTCAATCATCCACCCGACACTCACCGGGGTGACGCCTACAACAATGTGGACATTCAGGTCTACTAGGTCGAGCATTACCCATACTCGCTATTGAAGTAGTCTAAGCCTTATAACCCGAATACTGCTTCCCATGGTTTCTATTTGGAAACCCAACTGAAGTACTTGATCGAGTATTAAACTCTCTAGGTTTCTTAGATGAGGACTGAAGTGACTTACCCATCTGTCATTTCTTCGAGTCTCGAGACTCAAACATAACTTTCCTTTTCTCTTTAGCCAACTCCTCAGCCTTAGAAGCTCTCTCCACGAGCACAACGAATTTTTTTAGTTCAAGAATGCCAACCAATAATCAGATGTCTTCGTTAAGTCCATCTTCAAATCTCTTACACATGAAGGCTTCAGTCAAAATACATTCTCAAGCATATTTGCTCAGCCTCACAAACTCACGCTCGTACTCTGTTACTGCCATTCGACCCTGTTTTAACTTAAGAAATTCCTTCCTTTTCTGATAGATAAACCTCTGGCTAATATACTTCTTACGGAACTCTTCTTGGAAAAATTCTCAATTAACTCTCTCCCTTGGTACAACCGACACAAGGGTGTTCCACCACTGATAAGCCAAGTCTCTCAGGAGTGACACAATACATTTCATACATTCCTCTGGTGTGCATGATAATTCATCAAATACCCTGATGGTATTCTCAAGGCAGAACTTTGCCCTTTTGGGATCAGCATCTATGCCCGCTCAGAACTCTTTGGCTCTTTATTTTCGAATCTTATCAACTGGAGGTCTATTCAATCTCATGAAGTCCATACCTTGGGGTGCTACAGGGTTAGGCTGAGGAATAGGTGCGGTGGAGGGGGTTGAGCGATTGGATTCGTTCGAACGAACTCTGTATACCATGCGTTCATCATATGGTGAAAGGCTTCCCTACCTCCTTTTCCTTAACTAACTGTAAAGGTTCTACTATCAGACGGTGCTGCCCCTTGAGCGGGAGCCGACGTATTACTTTCAACTTTATTCGCCATATCTCGACTGGGATCTATTACTATATGAAAACACAATTTAAAAGGTCAGGAGTCATCACACTATCATAATTCATATATGGCATGTATAGCTAGACTCATCACACTCGCTACGCTAGTTCGAGAATCGACTAAACCGTAGCTCTGGTACCACTAAATGTAACACCCCTTACCTGTGTCCGATGTCGAAAAGGGCACGAGGAATTACTGGACTTAAATATAACCAATCATACAGAACCTGGCCATAAAATTTCATTCAATTTAAAACCATTCATTAACATGTATATTGCCTCTTTTACGGGCCTACGAGGTCTAAAACATACACTGGGTGTGGCTCGGGACTAAACCAAGAACTTTCGAAACTTTTACTACACTTAGAAAATTTTCTTGATTTGAAAGGTCACACACCCATGTCTGTAGGCCATGTGGTCACACACACGCCCGTGTAGCTTGGAACACACCCATGTCCTCAACCCGTGTAACTCTCTATTTATGACGTCATCAACAAAATATGGTCACACGGCCAAGTCAAACGCCCGTGTGCTAGGCCGTGTGGCAAATTTAATTTTCATGAATTTTCATAAATAAGGTGCAGACTTCATACGACCAGGGCACACGCCCATGTCTTAAGGCCGTGTCTCTCACACGGCCGAGACACACGGCCGTGTCTCGTACCCATGTATTTATTACTGGCATTCTGTTTCTTAAAACTAAGATGCAGAGGACACACGGCCGGATCACACGCCCATGGGGCAGATCATGCGTCATACACGACCTAGATACATGCTCGTGTGTCTACCCTTTTAGACAACTTTGAGGCTATTTTCCAAGCCAATTGCCACCCTTATTTGCACCAAGACATACAAGACTTCAAAGGCACTTAACATGGCATAATTAAGTACTTAAACATCATCAATTAAGTCATGTTCATGGCAACACCATATCAACTTATACATGTTCATGTTACCATACCTTGTTAAGCCAAGTTTACCAAATCACATGTAATATGTAACATCAATTTACTCCATTTTACACATTCATATCTTAGTTGTCATCATGCCATTTACTCATGATTGCATCATCAACATCCATGATCACATTCATAATTCAACCATTCCAAACAAATTTTAACCACAACATGTATGATGTTAGCACATGCATGGATATATGAATAGGGTTACAACCCAATAATCAATATAAGCCATATCTCATGGCCATAGACAAAATGAATCATCAAATCATTATAAGCCAACACACTTGGCCAAATTAATACGACACGTAAATAAAAAGACCAAGTCCCCTATACATGCCATATTCAAAATATCAAAATTAATTATACCCAAACGACCAAGTTGATAGTGTGATCGATGCTCCGACGACTTTCGATTCTCGAGCTAGTGGTGTCACTATAAGGGATGAAAAGGAAGGGGGTAAGCTTATAGGTTAGTTAGTTAACAAGTAAATAATTAACAACATTAGTCATGCATTATTATACACATAACATAATATAATTTATCACAATGTCATCAAGTATCATAGATACATCTTAAATCATTTCATTTACATAGTGTGCAATAAAATTCATGATCATGATTCATTCATCCACTTCCTACCGAGGTCTCATCAGTTCATAATCTCAATATTTATGAACTTTGTGTAGATACCTATACCCTTCCAACATGATCATACCTTGTCATTTCTTTGACATAATCTTTGGATTACCCATTGAACCACTTAGAATACTAAAGGATACTCAGGAATTCTCATACACATAGTAAGATGCCAATGCCATATCCCAGATATGGTCTTACATGGGATCACATATCGATGCCAATAGTCCCCCTATGGTCTTACACGATGTCTCATATCGATGCCATATCCCACATATGGCCTTATACGAAGTCTCATTTTCGAAGCCATGTCCCAAACATGGTCTTACACGAATTCGCATGCCGATGCCATATCCTAGGTATGGTCTTATACAGAATCTCAATAACCCTATTGTCATGACATTTGTATCCTATCTATTCCTAAGGTTCAACCGGGATTTTGAAGTACCAAATCTTCTTCGTATCGTCATTGAGTCATCATTAACCAAATCCATAGAGACAAATATACATTTCATGCAATACCAAAACACTAGATACATAATAACATGATGTTCAATTATTTACAGATGAACTTACCTTGGTACAAAAATATCGCTAACTATTCGATTTAGTCTACAACTTTGTTTTTCCCTCGGTTTAGGTCCGGACTCCTTTTTTCTTAACCTATAATAGCAAATTTCACTTATTTAATTATCACATTGTTCAAAATAGCCCATAGATCATACTTTGACAAAATTATAGTTTTTCCCCTAAACTTTCACATATTTACAAATTAGTCCCTAGGCTCGTAAAATGAAATGTACTCATTTTCTTTGTTATCCAAGCCTACTCGAACCTATATAATACTTATAACAACCCACATTTTCTTTCAAATCATATTTTTACCACCTATTTTACAACTTTTACAAAACGGTCATTTTTAGGTCTTTTCGTGAAATATCTTTGTAAAAGATGTTTATCACACATCAAACTTTCATATTCCTTCATTAAACATCAAAATACATGCATTTCACACATGGGTAAGTATTTAAGCATGAACCCTAGCTCAAAATAATGGTAGAAATAGTTAGATCGGTTGATAACAACTTAAAAAATGCAAAGAACATTAAAACAGGGCTAGGATGAACATACTATCAAGCTTGGAAAGTGAAGAAACCCTAGCTATGTCTCCTATGAAATTTTGGCGCCCACATAAGAAAGATGAGCAAATTTTGCTTGATTTTTCCCTTTTTAATCTTTTATTAACCAAATAACTAAAATGCCCTTTTTACTAAACTTTCAAATTTTATCCATGCATGTCCATTTTTGTTCATAAAATTAAAAATTTGGAAAATTGCTATTTAAAGACCTCTAATTAATAATCCAAAGTTATTTCACACTTAAAGCTTCTAAAATATTATATTTTGCAACTTTTGCAATTTAGTCCTAAAAGTTAAATTGGACACTTATTCACAAAATTTCTTCATGAAACTTTCACACAATCATGAAAACATGTCATGGACCTCAAAATAATCATAAAATAAATATTTTTACTTCAGATTTGAGGTCTCAAAACAACTATTTCGACTAGGCCAAAAACAGGATGTTACATCTATTGTGTAGAACCAATGATAAAGGTCATAAAGAGGTTCCACTAGGACACAATCGTATATAATAGGTATAATTGGATCCGCTCTAAGGAACTGAAAGTTATGGGATATGATGATATATAACTAGAGGTGACCCTGTGCAAATTTTCTTGGGATACGATGGCCAACATTGTGGGTGAACCACTTAAGTTTGATTTTTAGTCGGACAAGCTTCTTCTAAATGACCCCTTTTCTAGGTTAGATGGAGTGATAATGTATAACAGGGATATTTCATATGATGTTGAATTTTTGCTTAGAGAAGCATGCCTAACTCCTAGGTTAGTGGGTCAGAAATCTTCTTTACCTCCCGTAATAGAACACCTCATTGCTCGATGGGCTATTGATTCTTGATTTTTGTTCAATATCTTCATTATCTTCTGCAAAAAGACTATGCAACAACAAAGGTTTTCCTTGGTTTAATGGGTATTCATTTCCTTGATAGTTTGTAAAGCTTTCAACTACATGGATGGATGATAAGGACCCGTGTAGAATAGGATCTTAAGTTTATCCAAGTCACAGATTTAACATAGTGCTCTAGACGAACAAATGAGAACTTGAAGTTTGACACAACTTGAAATGCAAACAAATCCAAGTTTGATCTAAGAATTAAAAAGGGCATCAATTAAAACAAGTAATAAAATATACAAAAAACAACAAATAATCCAAATTCAATATTAGAAACAACTAAAAAAGAAATGTAACACCTCAAACCCAGCCCAGAAGTTAGGCCTAAATCTAAAGTGTCACATTGAAGTATTTTTCGAAAACCATGTTTTCATTGAAAACCCTTCTTATTTGAAAACTTGAGTAAAATCCTAGTTTCGTTAGTTTATTCTATAAGGTGGTACATTGAAAAGTTATTAATTCTATTCCCAAAATTTCTTTTAAGTTGCGAAAGCTAATTTTAAAAGCAACTGATTTACGAAAACAAGATGCTAAAAACTAAGTTGTAAAACCGTTCTGAGAATGTTACGAAAACATCGAAGTAAATAAAACCCAAAGTTAAAATCCAGAAACCTTAAGAGGCCTTATTACAAAAGTTGAAAACCCAAAATGGAATCTAAAACATAAATAAAGTCCACAGGCAGTCGTGTGGCCATCTCCGAGTCCCTCGCAACACCGATCCTCCTAATGTTGTGAATTACCTGCACAGTTAATAAACAGGGTGAGTTTATGAAAACTCATTATGTAATCCCCTTACTAGAGTAACAGTCAGTGTACCAAAACAGAAACAGAAACAGTCTGGGCCAGAGCCCTTTAACAGTAACAGTACAATCTAGTTTAGAGCACACGTAGGCCAAAGCCCATTACAATATCATTTGGGTCACAGCCCAAAACAGAATCAATTGGGCCTAGCCCAAATCAACAACAGAACAAGTAGGCCTAAGCCCAATACAATGACAGATCTCATAAACAGATATGCAACAGTATGAGGATGCATCCCACCACAATCTAGCCAACACACCACCCGTACCAACCCTACACTTACGTCGGGATAAAATTGACCCACCCAGCCAGCACACCAATGTTAACACCGTTTGCAGCACTAACTGAAATCGCCACAAAGCTGCTAGTATATATGCGGCTCTAAGCCTTCAGTAGCGATATTATAATTGGTACAAAGCCATCGATAATTGTATTATGTTTGGCACATAGCCATCAGCGACAGTAATATAATCGGCACACAACCTTGGGTAAATATGATCGACACAGAGTCATCAATAAGTATGTTAGGCACATAGCCACAGGTAAATACGTTTGGCACAAAGCCATAGTCAAGATGGCACAGAGCCATTTTTAGGTTGGCACAGAGCCATAATCAGATTAAGCGACACTAAACCGTCCATCGGTCCACAGTCATCCCGTGGAACCCATCCAACCTCAACAGATCAATACTGTATCCACAGTCATCTCGTGCGACCCATGGGAACCTATCAGAACTTCTTTCGTATCAATGTCCCAACCCCAAGCAATATGGCGTGTATGTCATGCTCAATCATCACACGTGTATGCCGAATAGTCATGCTCAGTAACAATCATTTAAACATATATTAAAAGCATATCGGTGGTACAACCACCGTCAAGTCAGTTAAAACACAGTCATACGATCATAGCCAAATTGATTAAATTCATAGTATAAGTCGGTCATTTACCTACAAGGGCAAAATAGTCATTTTACCCGACAGGGGTATTTTGGTAACTTTACACTACAAGGGTATTTCGATAATTTTACAAATCTGGTGTATTTCAGTAATTTTACAAGTCAAGGGTATTTCAGTAATTTCACAAATCGAGGGTATTTCAATAATTTCACAAATTAAGGGTATTTTGGTAATTTTACAATCTGAGGGTAATTTAGTAATTTTACAAGTCGTGGGTCTTAACAACCCAACCAAGGGTCCATTATTGCCTCGAGCGACTTAAGTAACCTAAACAGACATAACGGCGCAAATGGGCCTAAGGCCCATTACTCGGCCCAAGTGGGCCCACACGCTCGTGTGGCCCATTTAGCCAAAATTTAGATACAACTATGTGTACAACATAGCCTAGTTCATTAATAGACACTTATCGCAGATTTTTATCCGTATGGGCCCACGAACCCATTAGGCCCATACGGCCCATTTAGGCCCATCGAGGCCCAAAACAACCTAAGTCATGTGCGCGACATGACAAGTATATCTACTTCCCACTTAGCAGCGAAATTTATCTACGCAGCCCATGAGCCCATACGGCCCATTTAACCCAGAACTATTCACGGCTATACGAACGACGTAGCCCAATCCAGAACTTACCACATAACATACATTTTATCCGTGTAGGCCCACAAGCCCATTGGGCCCACATAGCCCAGTCTGGCCCAACATGACCGAGAACGGCCTACGCCATGTCCGCGACATGACAAGCCCAACCATATTCCACCTAGCAGTTGATTTGACAAAAGTGGGCCCACAGGCCCATTGGGCCTATTCGGCCCATTTCGTGGCCCAAGTGGCCCACTACGGCCTAAGCCCACGAATTCGCTCATGGTGGCCTTCCTCGTCGTACGCCCACGTTCCATGAACTTAGTTCACCACACGCGTGATCGCGCGCTCGTGTGGCATCATACGTCATATTTCTGGCTTTTCGGCATTTTACCGATCTACAGTCATAGCAGAGTAAACAACACACATTTTCGGCTTTTTAGCCGATTATCAAAACAAGGCATACGGTTACACTCATATTTACGGCCTTTACACCTATTATCGCTTACAGAGCACGGATACACACTTGTTTGTGATAAGTGAGCAAATCCCACGACGCTAAACCTAGATTCAATCATAACCCCACGTTAGTCCTTTAATCGTTAAAATTAACACCCTTACATAGCACCTGATTCCAAAATGGTACTGATTGCCTACCTTGAATAGCAACTGATTCCTCTCTTTAACCAACGATCAAAGCCGCCTTCCAAAACTTGACAAAATCTGTATAGCATTACCACCTTGTTAACTAAGACAGTGAATGGCAAAAATTAGAAACAAAAGAACAAAAACTTACCACCACTTCGGAGTATTCGGCCCCCTAAGGTACACTCTAGGATTTGAGTCCCACAAAAAAACAGTCACACTCCTTACTCAAATGTAGAGGGATTCGGCTCTAAACAGAAAGACAATCAGGTAGCCAAAAAAAATCGAATGAGTGGCGAGAGAGAGGAGGCAAGTGCTATTCGGATAAACCACAAAGAAGGAAAATGCAATTGAGAGAAGGAGGAAAATAAGAGAAGAGACCGAAATCATTCTGACCTTGTCTCACAAAATTTATTATATCTCATGATTCACAATTCCATTGCTTAAACGGTTTCTTCTATAAGAAACTAGACTTAATAATGTTTAATTTAATATATTATTCATTCTCTGATTCGATTTCTACAATTTTTGGTGATATTTGAAATTTAGACTACTGCTACTGCCCAAAACTATTTTAGTGCAAAATGTTAATTATTAAGTTTATTACACCCTTATTTCCTTTCTCTACAATATTTCCCACCACTTTCTCTTATTTATCTTCACTAATATATCAAGGACATAGAACCATATATAAGAAAACTCTACTTTAGCTTCATTTCCATGCTTTTTCAATAATATCAAACTTAAAAATACATGGAAATATTGATGTTCATACCTTGTCTTATTGTTTCCAATCTTTTAACTTGATTTTCTCTCTCCTCCAACTTCTATTTCTTGAATCTAACTTGATATTATAGCTTCCCATAGTCTCCTTCTTATTTTTCTGTCTTGGTAACCATGAAAATTCTTTTGATTTCTAGGTGAAAATGGTGAATTTTTGGTGGAAGGACTAAATTGTAAAGAATGAAAAGTTTCTTTCTTCTCTTCTCTTCTTTCTAACGTGGGATGCATGGACAATGATGGTTGGTGTGTTTTTTTTCCACACACACACACACACATATATATAGACTAAATAAAATAATAAAATAATAAAATATCTTATTAAAATAATAAATAAATAATAATTATCTAATTAAATAATTATAAAATATCACCAACAACATCATTACTTTCTAGATTTCTCTTTCTTCCAATTAACCATTTTGCCCTTTGTGATATTTTAAAATTCCATTCTTGAGTCATCATTTAATTTGGTAAAATTACAATTTAGTCCCTCATAATTCTTCACCTATTCAATTTGGTCCTAATTCATCAATTTTCTTTGGTTTCTAGATCATTCCACCCTTAAAATATTTGCACTATTAGTCATTCAACTTGTTCATATTTACACTATAATCCCTCAAATTTTGAGTATTTACTCTTAGGCCACAAAAATTTTCTCACTTTTATAATTTAGTCCTTTCTTGAATCAATATGTCATAATATACTTTCCAGTGACATAACTCAATTTTCCTCTTCTTGTCAATTTATTTCCCTATTTTACTATATTAACGATAATATATTACTATAGAAATTTTCAGGGTGTTACACATAAATAAAGTCCAAAGGCAGTTGTGTGGCCATCTCCGAGTCCCTCGCAGCAACGATCCTCCTAATGCTGGGGATTACCTGCACAGTTAATAAATAGGGTGAGTTTATGAAAACTCAGTTTGTAATCCCCTTACTAGAGTAACAGTCAGTGTACTGAAACAGAAACAGAAATAGTCTGTGCTAGAGCCCTCTAACAGTAACAGTACAGTCCAGTTCATAGAACACATGGGCCAAAGCCCATTACAATATCATTTGGGTCACAGCCCATAACAGAATCAATTGGGCCTAGCCCAAATCAATAATAGAACAAGTGGGCCTAAGCCCAATACAGTGACAGATCTCATAAACAAATATACAACAGTATAAGGATGCATCCCACCACGATCCAGCCAACACACCACCCGTACCAACCCTACACTTACGTGGGGATAAAATTGACCCACCCAGCCAGCACATCAATGTTACCACCGTTTGCGGCACTAACCGAAATCGCCGCAAAGCTGCTAGTATATATGCGGCTCTAAGCCTTCAGTAGCGGTATTATAATTGGCACAAAGCCATTGGTAACTGTATTATGTTTGGCACATAGCTATCAGCGACAGTAATATAATCGGCACACAGCCTTGGGTAAATACGATCGACACAGAGTCATCAATAAGTATGTTAGGCACATAGCCACTGGTAAATACGTTTGGCACAAAGCCATAGTCAAGATGACACAAAGCCATTTTTAGGTTGGCACAGAGCCATAATCAGATTAAGCGGCCCTAAGCCGTCCATCGGTCCACAGTCGTCCCGTGCAACCTATACGACCTTAACAGATCAATACTGGATCCACAGTCGCCTCGTGCGACCCATGCAAACCTATCAGAACTTCTTCCATATCAATGTCCCAACCCCATGCAATATGTCGTGTATGTCATACTCAATCATCATACGTGTATACCGAATGGTCATGCTCAGTAACAATCATTTGAATATATATTAAAAGCATATCAATCGTACAACCATCGTCAAGTCAGTTAAAACATAGTCATACGATCATAGTCAAATCAGTCAAATTCATAGTCTAAGTTAGTCATTTACCCACAATGGCAAAAGTCATTTTACCTTATAAGGGTATTTCGGTAACTTTATACTACAAGGGTATTTCAGTAATTTTACAAATCGGGGGTATTTTAGTAATTTTACAAGTTGGGGATATTTTGATAATTTCACAAATCGAGGGTATTTCAATAATTTCACAAATTAGGGGTAGTAATTTTACAACCCGGGGGTATTTCAATAATTTTACAAGTCAAGGGTGTTAACGACCCAATTGAGGGTCCATTATCTCCTCGAGCGACCTAAATAACCTAAATAAACATAACAGCGCAAGTGGGCCTAAGGCCCATTACGCCCACAAGCTCGTGTGGCCCATTTAGCCAAAATTTAGATACAACTATGTGTACAACATAGCCCGGTTCATTAATAGACACTTACCGCATATTTTATATGTATGGGCCCACGAGCCCATTGGGCCCATACGACCCATTTAGGCCCATCGAGGCTCAAAACAACCTAAGTCATGTGCGCGATAGGACAAGTTTACCTACTTCCCGCTTAGCAGCGAAATTTACCCACGTGGGCCCACAGGCCTATTGGGTCCATACGGCCCATTTAACCCAGAACTATTCACGGCTATACGAATGACGTAGCCCAGTCCAGAACTTACCACATAACATACATTTTATCCGTGTAAGCCCACAAGCCCATTGGGCCCACACGGCCCAGTCCAGCCTAACGTGGCCGAGAACGGCCTATGCCATGTACGCGACATGACAAGCCCAACCATATTTCACCTAGCATTTGATTTGACACAAGTGAGCCCACAGGCCCATTGGGCCTATTCGACCTATTTCGTGGCCCAAGTGGCCCACTACGGCCTAAGCCCACGAATTTGCTCATGGTGGCCTTCCTTATCGTACGCCTACGTTCCATGAACTCAGTTCACCACACGTGCGATCGCACGCTCGTTTGGCATCATACGTCATATTTCTGGCTTTTTGACATTTTACCGATCTACAATCATAGCAGAGTAAACAACACACACATTTTCAGCTTTTCAGCTGATTATCAAAACAAGGCATACGGTTACACACATATTTACGGCTTTTATGCCTATTACCGCTTACAGAGTACGGATACACACATATGTGTGATAAGTGAGCAAATCTCATGACGCTAAACCTAGATTCAATCATAACCCCACGTTAGTCCTTTAATCGTTAAAATTAACATCCTTACATAACACCTGATTCCAAAATGGTACTGACTACCTACCTTGAATAGCAACCGATTCCTCTCTTTAACCACCGATCAAAGCCGCCTTCCAAAACTTGACAAAATTTGTATAGCATTACCACATTGTTAACTGAGACCGTGAATGACAAAGATTGGAAACAAAAGAATAACAACTTACCACTACTTAGGAGTATTCGGCCTCCTAAGGTACACTCTAGGATTTGAGTCCTACAAAAAATAGTCACACTCCTTACTCAAGTGTAGAGGGATTCGGCTCTAAACAGAAAGACAATCGGGTAGCCAAGAAAAATCGAATGAGTGGCGAGGGAGAGGAGGCAAGTGCTATTCGGCTAAACCACAAAGAAGGAAAACACAATTGAGAGAAAGAAGAAAAGAGGAGAAGAGACCAAAATCTATTCGGTCACACAAAACAAATGAGAGAGGGAGAGGGTGGAGAAGTTCGGTTCAGAAATGAAAGAAAAGAATAGCCACAAACATGTAAGAACAACTGCTATATTCGGCCTTTCAATTCTATACTAAAATGGAAAAGAGGTAGAAAGGTTGCACGAATGGTGAAATTCTAGAATATGCACGGCAATACATAGAAAAGAGGAAAAAAACTGAAAACAAAGAAAACCCAAAATGGCACAAAAGAATTCGACGTCTGGGAAAAAAAATTCCTATGACCGAATTTGCACAATGGGGAGTTCAAATTTCAGCAACTAACCCTTCCCATTTCAAACTCCCTGATTTTCTCCTTGAATTAAGCCACCAACCAAGTTTGAACTACAAACAAACTCATTCATCCAAATCTTCTTCCCTTGAAACACTCCCCTAAATCACTCAACCTTCAATTCAAATTTCCTTGAAACACTCATGACCAAGTCATCCACAGAGTCTCAGTCCAACTCTACCTCCTTCCATGGCCATCAATAAAAATAATCTCTATTTGCATAAGCGAGGATTCTAACCTCAAACCACTAGCTCACTTGTAACGCCACTTCCACTAGACCACATTGCTCCTTGTGATATAAACTCATCAAAAATATTCTTAAAGCCTACCCACTAACATCAAGGCTCCTTTAAGAGAAAAAAACATAAATTTTTGCTAAAGCCCATGTTTGAACCCAAGACTTCTCCAACACTCCCAAACACTCCTAATCACTTAACCACTGCAGCAGACAACCAATTGTGATATTTCTTCCACACATAAACTTTTATGTGCAGTCTCCTAGTGGCTCCCACGCATAAAGCCCAATACTTTGGAAACCAGATGAATCTACAACTCCCTTCAAATGGATCTAATTTCCCTTCCAAGAAAAAAAACTTGGCAAGAAAAAGCTTGAAGATGATCCCCACAATTTGAAAAGATTGTTAAAACTCTTCTAAAAGAAAACTCAAGAGAAATTCTTGAAGAAAAAAATTCAAAGAGAATTTTATTTACTCAATAGAGAATAGTACTAAATGAATTGATGAATTTTATACAATGAAGAGGCCTTTATATAGGCTAGTTAAGTACATTTAAATAAAATTCTCAAATATAATGAAACTCCAATTTATCTAAATAAGAAGTAGCTTTAAACTAAACTTGTTGCATAAAAATCCTAAAAACTATATCCAAAATATGGAATAAATCAATAATAAAACTTAATAAATACAGTATTGGGCTCATATATAATAAAAATTAAGATTAAAAATCAAAACCTATAACAAGCCGTTTATAGTAATGTTAGAAACAATGGTTTTGGGACCACAATTCTGATGAGCAAGTTATTATTTTATTATTTATTTAATGTCTATCAGATTATATTAAGGTCGTATTAAAATTTCGTTAAGAAATTTTAATGTTTCAATGGTTAATTAGGTGAAAAGACTAAATTGTAAAAGGTGTAAAAGTTGAGTTATATTTGTTAAATGGGTCAAATGGCTATGGAAAGGAAATTTAAAGGATATAAATAGTAATTATATCATCCTTAATATTACTGGACAAATATTGACGTGATTTAGTTGATTTTAAAGTTAATAACTAAGGTTAAAATGGTAATTTAATAAATTAACTGAAACAAAAATAAGGCAACATTTGTATCATCTTCCCTAATTGTTTTCTCCACTGAAATTAAGGGAAGAAATAGCCACTTTTGTGCTTTGAAGGTTTCACTAGTACAAATGCTTGCATGATCAAGATAAACCACATTCGAACTTAAATCGAGAAAAAGCTAAAGCTTTAGATAAGTTTGAATCTACTACTATGACCCTAGTTATCGAGGTAAATTTGTATGAACTATAATAGTTTTAATGTTAGCTAAATTGAATGTTTACTATGTTGTTTTAATATAAATGAATCTATATATAAATGTATCCATGTTATGATGAACTGACGGATAAAGAGTCCCGGTTGAATCTTAAGAATTCTTAGGATATGAATGACATGTCATTAGGAATTTCATGTTTCAGGTGTTGGTCTTGAATGTCTTATCGATAGCTAAGGTCCTACATTTGTTGCAGATTTTCCACATCTCATGTGAGCAGCATCGTGTAGCTTACATTCCAACCCACAGTGTAACACCCTGAACCCGATACCGTCGCCGGAGTCGAACACGAGGTGTTAACAGACTTCAAACCACTTATTCGACATTTCCCAGACAAGCTGCCGATCTTTTGCACATAGCAACCTCATCAGCTACACACTCCCGGGCATACCTACTGAGTCTTACGAATTCATGTTCGTATTCAGATACTGTCATACGGCCTTGCTTAAGTTCCAAGAATTCCTTACGCTTTTGATCGATGAACCGTTGACTAATATATTTCTTTCGAAATTCCGTCTGAAAGAAGTCCCAAGTTACTCGTTCGTTTGGGACTATGGAAATCAGGGTCCTCCACCAATAGTAGGCTGAGTCCCGCAACAAGGATATAGCACACTTTAGACATTCATCGGGTGTGCATGACAGTCATCAAACACCCGAATGGTGTTATCAAGCCAGAACTCGGCCCTTTCAGCATCATCAGTAACTATGGCCCTGAACTCCTCAGCCCCGCGCTTCCTAATCAAGTCTACAGGTGGCTTATTCAGCCTCACAGGATCAGTAACTGATGGCATTACTGGCTCCGGGGGTGGATTATTCAAATTCGGGAATTGTTGGACAGCCGGCGCGACCCACTCATTCATCATGGTAAAGAAGGCTTGTTTAGCCCCCTCACCTTGATTATTCGCAGATGACTGAGGTTCAACAGGCGGTGTCCCTTGTGCAGGAGCAGCCGCTACACTTTCAATGTCATCCGCCAAGGTTCTCTCTACACCGGGATCCATTACTAATCAAAACATAAATTTTAACCGTCAGAAGTCATCACACAGTTAAACATTAACATTCGGCATGTATAGCTAGACTCATACGTGCTATGGTAGTCCTAGAACCGACTAAACCATAGCTCTGATACCAATAAAATGTAACACCCCGAACCCGATACCGTCGCCGGAGTCGAACACGAGGTGTTAACAGACTTCAAACCACTTATTCGACATTTCCTAGACAAGCTGCCAATCTGCGTACTAGTCGCTTTAAAAATCATATCTTGAGTTTCACAACTCGAAAATCAGTTTTGTGATTTTTCCCTGAAACTATACTCATATTCCCATCTCCATAATTTTTTCTAGAATTTTTGGTTGGGCCAATTAGTACAGTTTATTAGTCAAAGTCTCCCATGTTACAGGGATCGACTACACTGACCCTTGCGCATTACGAATTGGATATCTCCCTGCACAGAGCTTCAATACTGATGTCGTTTGTTTCTATAGAAACTAGACTCAGAGAGGAATCTGTACATATATGGCCTGACTCCTAATTATCTCTGGTTAATTTATAATAAATCTCCAAAGTCGGAACAGGGAATCCAAAACCGTTCTGGCCCTGTCTCACGAGAACCTGAATATCTCTTAACATACTGTCCATATGATCTTTTCGTTACTTCTATATGAAAATAGACTCATCGAGCTTCAAATACATAATTTATTCATCAATTAATTCCACTCCTACTATTTTTAGTGATTTTTCGATCTCACGTCACTGCTGCTGCCAGCATCTGTTACGAAAGCAACTATGCCTATTTCGTGATTTCTCCTTGATCTAACTAGTAATTCATCATACATATCACCAATTATGATCATGACTAGCCATGCCAAAGGCTAATCATTGTCAAACTTCCCCCTACTACACTATTGCCATATCATGAATTTTAACACCAAAATAATCAACCATGACGTATGGCATAAAAAGGTCGAATTATCAAGATTTGCGACCTAACGTTATGAATCCAAACCCAACCGAACATTTATGCCATTTTCGCATGGCTAAAAGATTACATACCAAAGTTCAAACACAACATAATAGCCTATACATGCCGAAATGTTCTCCTAAGCCAACTAAGAAGAAAGTACCAAAACTTGCTATCCGGTGTGATGACTTCGATGACGGCCCGACCACGCAAAAAGAGACGAGTCCAAGAGACCTAGAATAGGTGACAAGGAAACATCGAGTGAGTTTATAACTCAGTAAGTCATAAGCAATACACTACCATCCATTAATAACATTATCACAAGAGGAAACAAAATGGAACGAGGCTAGTTACTCCATCCATACCGAACCATACCATAGTTCCTCCGACCTATCGGTTCAATCTCATACCAAATCATGCATTCACATTCCATATACTCATCAATAGAATATTCGAGGCATTTTCATAAATCATACAACTAAACGGCCTTTCACCCATTCCACGATAAATCTTATGTACGTGACTTCAAGTATATTTGTCACATAGGTTCAACTTACCAAGCTCAACTCCAACTATAAACATAGCACCTATTAGCCATGAACTCAAGATACTTACCCGATCCGCTGTCCGTGATTGACTCAATAACGTCGCACACTTAGTGTCCATAATGTTTCAAAAATATATAATAAGTCCGCACACTCAGTGCTATATAATCAACTCGCACACTTAGTGCTATATAATCGAACTCGCACACTTAGTGCTACATAGTCAACTCGCACACTTAGTGCTACATAGTCAAACTCGCACACTTAGTGCTACATAGTCAAACTCGCACACTTAGTGCTACATAGTCAATTCGCACACTTAGTGCTGCACAATTTAAACCTGCACACGTAGCGCCAATCTCATGGTCATAAATGTTTATACCCGCACATTTAGTGCCGAGATCAACAACTCAATACATCTCACCTCTTTTCTTTTCATTCAACACTTTCATCATCACATACGTACATGCATATATATATATTTATTCATTCCATTCAGCATCATTACATAAACGTTATGACCATTTGAATTAATACCAACTATATGCTTAATGACTTACTTGGTGTTGGGTAAGACGGTTCCAATACGGCTACTCGATGATCTTTTCTTTGCCTTTGCTTGATTCTCCTCCTCTAACTCCTTGAGCTTAATCAATAAATCAACTAGTTTAGCCATCTTGCTAAACATTCATAATTCAATTACACATGCATATGTATGTTTGTATATTCGGCAACCATCCTCACTAATTACCCATTTAGTCGATTATACACATAATTAAAGGTAACATCCCGAATGGGCATACTTGTGTATATATACATATATATGTATATATATATACTTCGGAATGGGCATCACAATTAGATTTAACACCACCTTCATACTCAATTAGATGGCCGAATGTATGTATACATGTACAATGTCAACTATAACATCATTTAAACACCTAATTTCATCTCATGAACACTTAATCGAATTTTCCTAATCTAGCATATTTTCACATCTATTTGTAACATCATGTAAATCCACATATAATTACATTTCTTAAGTTCCACATCTTAATGCCCATTATAGCCACTCCCATAGTCTAAATCTAGCAATCGGCAACACCCACCTTTCCACTATGTTAGCCGAATACTCATTCTCTTCCTAGTCCTAAATTCGGCACCTCCAACAAAATAGCTTAACAATTTCAACTTTCATGCTAACATAACAAGCAACTTAACACATCCATATAACTAGCATGCTAATAGCATCAAGGTATCAACGAAAATTTTTTTAAGCTCCTTAGCCGAATCCTAACTCTCCAACAACCCCAAATCCAACCATGGGATAGATAGAATTTAGACTCATCCCCCAAAGGTTGTGTAAACTTCCAAAAATATCATTGAACATACCTTGATCTAAAGGACCACCTTGGCCGAATCTTGCTTCCTCTTCTTCCTCTAGTTACGACAATTGCAAAAGAAAGAAAACATGAACACTCCTTCTTCCCTCCTCATTAAGCATTCAAACTCCCTCATTTTCATGCCACAACATCAAACACTCCTCCTAGATACAAGCAATGGCCGAACTCTTTCCAAGTTTTTCTCCCCTTCTTTTTCTTGGTTTTTCGGCTAGGAGATGGCAAGTATGACACCCATTTTTTTTTGTTCACTTTCCTATTATTATCCCCATCATTTGTTAACCAAAAGAAAACATATTAAATTAGAATGAGTGGAGCATCATCACTCCTTGGCCGGCCACCATGTATTTTATGGGCAATTTGACATGCAAAGCCATGCTTCCTCACCCTATTATTAATTACTCCTTATAATTCATCTATCATCTTTTCTAACCTCGTCAACTAGGTCCTTTTTGAATTAATTCACAATCCTAAAGCTAATATTAAGCATTTAATTTCTCATATATTCACTGTCACACAAAAATTTATGCAATTAAAACACAAAAATAAATTTTTGGCTCGGTAATGTGGTCTCGAAACCACATTCCGACCAGGGTCTAATTTGGGTTGTCACAACTCTCCCCCACATAAGAAATTTTCGTCCCCGAAAATCTTACCAGTAAATAATTTTGGATATCGATCCTTCATAGAGTCCTCAAGTTCCCAAGTGGCTTCTTCAATTCCGTGTTTATGCCACAGTACTTTCACTAATGAGATTTTCCTGTTTCGTAGTTCTTTTACTTCATGTGCTAAAATACGAACTGGTTCTTCTTCGTAACTTAAATTAGATTGAATCTCGATCTCCGATGGAGGAATTACGTGCGATGGATCAGACCTATATCGTCGAAGCATCGAGACATGAAAAACGTTGTGAATCTTTTCGAGCTCAGGGGGAAAAATTAATCGGTATACAACGGGTCCAACTCGTTCGGATACTTCGTACGGACCGATGAACCTCGGACTCAATTTGCCCTTACGACCAAATCTAAGCACCTTCTTCCAGGGTGAAACTTTGAGAAACACTTTGTCTCCAACCTGATATTCAATGTCTTTTCTTTTCAAATCCGCATACGACTTTTGACGATCCGAAGCAGTTTTCAAACTTTCGCGAATTACTCGAACTTTCTGTTCGGCATCCTTAATCAAATCAACCCCAAGGATCTTACTTTCACTAAGTTCAGTCCAAAATATTGGGGTACGGCATTTACGACCGTACAAAGCCTCGTAAGGTGCCATCTTAATACTTGATTGAAAACTATTGTTGTAAGCGAATTCAATCAAAGGTAAATACCGTTCCCATGAACCATTAAACTCGAGGATGCAACATCTCAACATATCCTCAAGTATCTGAATTATCCGCTCGGATTGACCATCGGTTTGTGGATGAAAAGCGGTGCTAAAATGCAGCTTGGTACCCAAAGCTTCTTGCAATTTCTTCCAAAATCGCGAGGTGAATCTCGGATCTCTATCCGACACGATAGAAATAGGTACTCCATGTAATCTCACAATCTGAGAAACATACAATTCGGCTAGTTTATCCAATGAAAAATTCGTACGCACGGGGATAAAATGAGCCGACTTAGTCAGTCTATCAACAACAACCCAAATCGCATCCTTCTTACTTGCTGACAATGGCAGTCCGGACACAAAGTCCATTGTGACTCGATCCCATTTCCACTCGGGTATCATGATCGGCTGAAGTAATCCTGAAGGCACTTGATGTTCTGCTTTCACTTGTTGACATATTAAACATCTCGAAACAAAGTCGGAGATGTCCCGTTTCATGCCATGCCACCAAAACTGACATTTCAAATCGTTGTACATTTTCGTACTCCCCGGGTGAATTGACATTCGGCTACAATGAGCTTCGTTCAGAATCATCGAAATGAGTTCTGAATTTCTTGGAACACACAACCGACTTCTGAACCTCAAACAATCGTCATCATCAATTTGAAATTTGGATTCCATATTCGGAATACATTCAGCCCGTTTTGCAACCAATTCATCGTCGACTTTCTGAGCTTCACGAATTTGATGAATCAATGATGGTTTGGCCTTTAATTCAGCTACTAACACATTGTCGGGTAGAACAGACAAGCGCACATTCATCGCTCGTAAAGCAAACAGCGATTTCTGGCTTAAGGCGTCCGCAACCACATTAGCCTTTCTCGGGTGGTAATCAATGACAAGCTCGTAATCTTTCAACAACTCAAGCCAACGTCTTTGTCGCAGATTTAAGTCTCTTTGAGTCATCAAAAATTTGAGACTTTTGTGATCCGAAAATACATGGCACTTTTCACCAAACAAATAATGTCGCCATATTTTCAAAGCAAATACGATGGCGGCTAGCTCGAGATCATGGGTTGGATAATTTCTCTCGTGTGGCTTCAATTGTCTCGACGCATAGGCCACAACTCGACCTTCTTGCATCAATACGCAACCCAACCCGAGTAGGGATGCGTCACTATAAATGACAAACTCTTTGCCTGATTCGGGTTGCACCAAAATTGGAGCTTCAGTCAAATGAGTTTTCAGTTGATCGAAGCTTTTCTGACATTCCTCCGTCCATTCGAACTTAACATCCTTTTGAAGTAGCTTCGTCATTGGTGTGGCTATCATCGAGAAACCTTTTACAAATCGTCGGTAATAACCGGCGAGCCCCAGGAAGCTCCGAACTTCGGTAATATTTCTTGGAGGCTTCCAGTTAAGTATGGCTGAAATTTTGCTCGGGTCAACTCGAATACCCGTTGCGGATACCACATGACCCAAGAAGCTAACCTCTCTCAACCAGAACTCACACTTACTGAACTTCGCATATAACTGCTTATCCCGCAAAATTTGCATCACTAATCTCAAGTGTTCAGCATGTTCGGTCTCATCTCTTGAATAGACCAAGATGTCATCAATGAACACAACTACGAACCGATCCAAATATGGTCTGAAGATTCGATTCATCAAATCCATAAATACCGCAGGGGCATTAGTGAGCCCGAACGGCATCACTAAGAACTCGTAGTGACCGTACCTCGTTCTAAAAGCAGTTTTGGGTACGTCCGAATCTCGAATCTGCAACTGATAATAACCCAATCTCAAATCTATCTTTGAAAACACTGATGCTCCCTTTAATTGATCAAACAAATCATCAATACGCGGTAACGGATACTTGTTCTTTATCGTCACTTTATTCAGTTGACGATAGTCAATGCACAACCTCATGGTTCCGTCCTTCTTTTTCACGAACAATACTGGTGCACCCCAAGGTGAGAAACTTGGTCGAGCAAAACCTCTATCCGTCAATTCTTGCAACTGAGATTTTAACTCTTTTAACTCGGTTGGTGCCATACGATACGGAGCTATCGAAATCGGCGTAGTCCCAGGTACAAGCTCAATACCAAACTCTACCTCCCGAACAGGTGGTAAACCCGGTAATTCTTCAGGAAACACATCCGGGTATTCACAAACCACCGGCACAGATTCGGGTTTCTTTTTTAACTCTTTGTCATCAAGTACATACGCAAGGTATGCTTCGCACCCTTTTCTTACATATTTCTGGGCCAACATTGCTGATATTATAGCTGGCAACCCCCTTAAGTCCGTAGACTCAACTCGGATTATCTCGTTAGTTGCGCACCTCAAATCAATAGTCTTGCTTTTGCAATTCACAACCGCATCATGCGATGTCAACCATCCAAACCAAGAATAACATCAAATTCGTCAAACGGCAAAAGCATCAAATCGGCCGGAAAACAGGATTCTCGGATTATTAGAGGGCATCTCTTACACACTTTATCAACAAGTACGCACTGACCCAAAGGGTTTGACACTCGAATTACGAACTCAGTAGACTCAACAGGTAGAGTCTTACTGGATGCTAAGGTTCACATACATATGAATGAGTAGAGCCAGGGTCAATCAATGCAATCACATTAGTATCAAAGAGAGTGAAGGTACCAGTGATGACGTCGGGGAGGATGCCTCCTCTCGTGCGCGAATGGCATATGCTCTAGCAGGTTCTCGGCTCGAACAGCCGTATCAGGGGCCCCTCTCTGACTACCATCCCTACCTCCTAAATTCTCGGTGGTCTACCTCTACTTGTCACTCCACTAGGTCTTCCACCTTGAATCTTATTCTTCTCATCAGCTCCGTGCAATCTCTAATGAAGTGGCCCTTCGAACCGCATCCGTAACAGGCCTGTTAATAGACTTACCCCAACATTCACCTATGTGTCGTCTTCCACATTGGGGACATTCAAGTTTCTCTAGACGATTATTGCCCACACTAGCTACCGAAGTAGCTCGGGAGTCCGTCGATGGTCTTGCTCTGATGGAAATTCCCGCAGTCGTCCTCGACTTATTAGTGTCCTCCCTGAACTTCTTTACGGCTGAGAACGGAGCTTTACCCGTCGATCTTTTACGATAGTCTCTAGCTTCAAATTCAGCCTTCTTCTTCTCCTTTCCAAGTTCTTCCGCCTTGCAGGCTCGTTCGACTAGTGTTACGAATTCTTTTATTTCCAAAATACCCATTAGTAGCTTTAAATCTTCATTCAATCCTTCTTTGAATCTTTTGCACATAGCAACCTCATCAGCTACACACTCCCGGGCATACCTACTGAGTCTTACGAATTCATGTTCGTATTCAGATACTGTCATACGGCCTTGCTTAAGTTCCAAGAATTCCTTACGCTTTTGATCGATGAACCGTTGACTAATATATTTCTTTCGAAATTCCGTCTGAAAGAAGTCCCAAGTTACTCGTTCGTTTGGGACTATGGAAATCAGGGTCCTCCACCAATAGTAGGCTGAGTCCCGCAACAAGGATATAGCACACTTTAGACATTCATCGGGTGTGCATGACAGTCATCAAACACCCGAATGGTGTTATCAAGCCAGAACTCGGCCCTTTCAGCATCATCAGTAACTATGGCCCTGAACTCCTCAGCCCCACGCTTCCTAATCAAGTCTACAGGTGGCTTATTCAGCCTCACAGGATCAGTAACTGATGGCATTACTGGCTCCGGGGGTGGATTATTCAAATTCGGGAATTGTTGGACAGCCGGCGCGACCCACTCATTCATCATGGTAAAGAAGGCTTGTTTAGCCCCCTCACCTTGATTATTCGCAGATGACTGAGGTTCAACAGCGATGTCCCTTGTGCAGGAGCAGCCGCTACACTTCAATGTCATCCGCCAAGGTTCTCTCTACACCGGGATCCATTACTAATCAAAACATAAATTTTAACCGTCAGAAGTCATCACACAGTTAAACATTAACATTCGGCATGTATAGCTAGACTCATACGTGCTATGGTAGTCCTAGAACCGACTAAACCATAGCTCTGATACCAATAAATGTAACACCCCGAACCCGATACCGTCGCTGGAGTCGAACACGAGGTGTTAACAGACTTCAAACCACTTATTCGACATTTCCTAGACAAGCTGCCAATCTGCGTACTAGTCGCTTTAAAAATCATATCTTGAGTTTCACAACTCGAAAATCAGTTTCGTGATTTTTCCCTGAAACTATACTCATATGCCCATCTCCATAATTTTTTCTAGAATTTTTGGTTGGGCCAATTAGTATAGTTTATTAGTCAAAGTCTCCCATGTTACAGGGATCGACTACACTGACCCTTGCGCATTACGAATTGGATATCTCCCTGCACAGAGCTTCAATACTGATGTCGTTTGTTTCTATAGAAACTATACTCAGAGAGGAATCTGTACATATATGGCATGACTCCTAATTATCTCTGGTTAATTTATAATAAATCTCCAAAGTCGGAACAGGGAATCCAAAACCGTTCTGGCCCTGTCTCACGAGAACCTGAATATCTCTTAACATACTGTCCATATATCTTTTCGTTACTTCTATATGAAAATAGACTCATCGAGCTTCAAATACATAATTATTCATCAATTATTCCACTCCTACTATTTTAGTGATTTTTCGATCTCACATCACTGCTGCTGCCAGCATCTGTTACGAAAGCAACTATGCCTATTTCGTGATTTCTCCTTGATCTAACTAGTATTCATCATACATATCACCAATTATGATCATGACTAGCCATGCCAAGGCTAATCATTGTCAAACTTCCCCTACTACACTATTGCCATATCATGAATTTAACACCAAAATAACAACCATGACGTATGGCATAAAAAGGTCGAATATCAAGATTGCGACTAACGTATGAATCCAAACCCAACCGAACATTTATGCCATTTCGCATGGCTAAAAGATACATACCAAAGTTCAAACACAACATAATAGCCTATACATGCCGAAATGTTCTCCTAAGCCAACTAAGAAGAAAGTACCAAAACTGCTATCCGGTGTGATACTTCGATACGGCCCGACCACGCAAAAAGAGACGAGTCCAAGAGACCTAGAATAGGTGACAAGGAAACACGAGTGAGTTTATAACTCAGTAAGTCATAACAATACACTACCATCCATAATAACATTATCACAAGAGAAACAAAATGGAACGGCAGTTACTCCATCCATACCGAACCATACCATGTCCCCGACCTATCGTTCAATCTCATACCAAATCATGCATCCATTCCTAACTCATCAATAGATATTGAGGCATTTTCATAAATCATACAACTAAACGGCCTTTCACCATTCCACGATAAATCTTATGTACGTGACTTCAAGTATATTGTCACATAGGTTCAACTTACCAAGCTCAACTCCAACTATAAACATAGCACCTATTAGCCATGAACTCAAGATACTTACCGATCCGCTGTCGTGATCGACTCAATAACGTCGCACACTTAGTGTCCATAATGTTTCAAAAATATATAATAAGTCCGCACACTCAGTGCTATATAATCAACTCGCACACTTAGTGCTATATAATCGAACTCGCACACTTAGTGCTACATAGTCAACTCGCACACTTAGTGCTACATAGTCAAACTCGCACACTTAGTGCTACATAGTCAAACTCGTACACTTGTGCTACATAGTCAATTCGCACACTTAGTGCTGCACAATTAAACCCGCACACGTAGCGCCAATCTCATGGTCATAAATGTTTATACCCGCACATTTAGTGCCGAGATCAACAACTCAATACATCTCACCTCTTTTCTTTTCATTCAACACTTTCATCATCACATACGTACATGCATATAGATATATTTATTCATTCCATTCAGCATCATTACATAAACGTTATGACCATTTGAATTAATACCAACTATATGCTTATGACTTACTGGTGTTGGGTAAGACGGTTCCAATACGGCTACTCGATGATCTTTTCTTTGCCTTTGCTTGATTCTCCTCCTCTAACTCCTTGAGCTTAATCAATAAATCAACTAGTTTAGCATCTTGCTAAACATTCATAATTCAATTACACATGCATATGTATGTTTGTATATTCGGCAACCATCCTCACTAATTACCCATTTAGTCGATTATACACATAATTAAAGGTAACATCCCGAAGGGCATACTTGTGTATATATACATATATATGTATATATATATACTTCGGATGGGCATCACAATTAGATTAACCCACCTTCATACTCAATTAGATGGCCGAATGTATGTATACATGTAAATGTCAACTATAAATCATTTAAACACCTAATTTCATCTCATGAACACTAATCGAATTTTCCTAATCTAGCATATTTCACATCTATTTGTAACATCATGTAAATCACAATAATTACATTTCTTAGTTCCACATCTTAATGCCCATTATAGCCACTCCATAGTCTAAATCTAGCAATCGGCAACACCCACTTTCCACTATGTTAGCCGAATACTCATCTCTCCTAGTCCTAAATTCGGCACCTCCAACAAAATAGCTTAACAATTTCACTTTCATGCTAACATACAAGCAACTTAACACATCCATATAACTAGCATGTAATTAGCATCAAGGTATCAACTAAAATTTTTTAAGT